>NC_140184.1:22357749-22358795 GCF_963971535.1 Notolepis coatsorum
ATGGTGGTATGATTGGTAATTAAGGATTTAAAATAACCAAAGGATACCAAAATATAAACTTTTTTGAGTGATGTTGGATCGGATGATGTTTCATCTGTCAGTAGCACAGAAGCTTAAAGCAGATTTCTGTTCAGTACAAACTCTAGGTGCTTTGAGTGTAAGCCAATCATAGGATCATGTACCATAGGGTTCAGATGTCCACTTCAATAGTGAACTGAGATAATTTGGGCAATCTCCAATTATGGCTTTATATAGAAACAGCTGCTAATGTAACTCTCGCCTCTCTGCAAGAGAGGACCATCCAACTCTACTATACAGGTCACCATGGTGACCATAACCATCACCCGTGATACATCTAATGGCTGAATGATATACAGAGTCTACCGGCATAAGAGTGGAAGCCGCCGCATTACATCTCCGTAGTCCAACACAGACATGAAAACTGCTTCAACAACTCTCTTTCAGCTAATCATTGGGAAGCTGGCTCTACCTATATAAGAAGCCAATCTTTTGCCGCAGTTTACTGGCAAGAATGCCAACATGATATTTAAATGTACATTTTTCATCAAGCCAAATACCAAAGTAAAATGGGGGATTGTTTAATTTGCTATTATTTCATTGACTAGAAGTTCGCCCAATGAGAGAATGCATAGGAATGAGTATTGACTACTGATCATAGCTTTGACTCTCTCCACTGTAATCTAACACCTACAGTAAAGGCAATTTAAATGTATATAAATAACATCCAACTATTAACATCTTCTCAGATGGGGCACCTGGGATGGGGTCCCAAAATCTTTAATAAATCTATAATATAAGATACTGAAAATAAAGAATATTTGAAATCAAAAGCCCTCATTCAATCACTTTAAAAAGGGAAAATAAATAGCATTGTTTTGTGTCAAGGTTCACCATTCTGTCTATGCTTGACTACTGTATGTAGACAAGCTCTGTTGTAAGGGGTCATGAACCAACCACTGTTCTAGTGGGTAGTGATGTAGTAATGTAGTATCATATGTCTTGTCCATTACCTCTGTCACCTCTTC
>NC_140184.1:22358995-22361495 GCF_963971535.1 Notolepis coatsorum
TGACAATAAGTTGATGATAATTATTATCAGTCCCAGGCTTGGCGATGGACCTTTTAATCATATTGTCAAATCTAATATTGAGTGTGGGTGGTGAAGTCCAGAATGATCATGCAATTGTGTCCCATTGTAGTCCCTAATATAAACCCTAACCAAACAGGAGTAAATATAATTACTCAAGCATATTAGTGAAAGTACAGGCTTTAACAAAGTAGGTCTACTAAAGAAAATAGAAATACTAATACAAATTGCATTACTCAAAATCTTATTATGAATTTGGAATGATCTGTTTGGATGTTATTTAATGTAGAAGGTGGAATCTGTAGACCACACAGTAGTAGTAGTAGTAGTAGTAGTAGTAGTAGTAGTAGTAGTAGTAGTAGTAGTAGTAGTAGTAGTAGTAGTACAGTAGTGTGTAGGTTATTTCTGTAATCTATGAGACAATACATCAACAGTGGCAGAGCCGAATGGATCTCCAGGGCCAGACGCAGCTGCAGAAAGCTGCAGAGTGGCCAATAGCAGAGGTTATAGAGCTGCAGAGTGGCCAATAGCAGAGGTTATACAGCTGCAGAGTGGCCAATAGCAGAGGTTATACAGCTGCAGAGTGGCCAATAGCAGAGTTTATAGAGCTGCAGAGTGGCCAATAGCAGAGGTTTTACAGTAGTCTCCAGTTCCTAACACGCTTTTGGTGTAGAAACATGAATGGTTCCACGTGGTGATTTGCAATTGAAACAGCTGTCCCGTCGTAATTTGCATACTGTACATATAGCTGGTTAAGGACTGAGGTGAGTTCTGTCCTTGAAGCGTTTGCAATTGAAAAGCCACTACAGTAGTGACATCAAGGTGTGCGTTAGAACTGGAGACTACTGTACATCTGCAGAGTGGCCATAGCAGAGGTTATACAGCTGCAGAGTGGCCAATTGCAGATGTTATAGAGCCGCAGAGTGGCCAATTGCAGAGGTTATAGGGCTGCAGAGTGGCCAATTGCAGAGGTTATAGAGCTGCAGAGTGCATGGCCAATTGCAGAGGTTATAGGGCTGCAGAGTGGCCAATTGCAGAGTTATAGGGCTGCAGAGTGGCCAATAGCAGAGGTTATAGAGCTGCAGAGTGGCCAATTGCAGAGGTTATAGAGCTGCAGAGTGGCCAATTGCAGAGGTTATAGAGCTGCAGAGTGGCCAATTGCAGAGGTTATAGAGCTGCAGAGTGGCCAATTGCAGAGGTTATAGAGCTGCAGAGTGGCCAATTGCAGAGGTTATAGAGCTGCAGAGTGGCCAATTGCAGAGGTTATAGGGCTGCAGAGTGGCCAATAGCAGAGGTTATAGAGCTGCAGAGTGGCCAATTGCAGAGGTTATAGAGCTGCAGAGTGGCCAATTGCAGAGGTTATAGAGCTGCAGAGTGGCCAATTGCAGAGGTTATAGAGCTGCAGAGTGGCCAATTGCAGAGGTTATAGAGCTGCAGAGTGGCCAATTGCAGAGGTTATAGAGCTGCAGAGTGGCCAATAGCAGAGGGAATCTTATAGCAGGGGATACTGCTGTTAATTATTTACTGACCATACCTCTGGCTTTTTGATCACTTCTGGAATTTGTTCAAACTATTCAATAAAGAAAAACAGCAAAACTGAGGAAATTGGTTTAGTTTGTCTTTTTTTTTTTATGTACTGAGTGAGGTATGAAACAATCACAAGAAAAGTTAACACACGTGGAGGGAAAACAGCCCAACCTCTGTGGTTGCTATAATGCACCTACAATATGAAACATGAATTAATTCAATCTTTACTCCAAGCCCTCATTGCAATGGCATTGAGCATACATACATAATAAATACATAAGAAAATACAATAAATATACACAAAAAAAGCTTAACATAACAAATTATATACAATCAATTAAAACAACTGCAGAGTATGGTGGTATGATTGGTAATTAAGGATTTAAAATAACCAAAGGATACCAAAATATAAACTTTTTTGAGTGATGTTGGATCGGATGATGTTTCATCTGTCAGTAGCACAGAAGCTTAAAGCAGATTTCTGTTCAGTACAAACTCTAGGTGCTTTGAGTGTAAGCCAATCATAGGATCATGTACCATAGGGTTCAGATGTCCACTTCAATAGTGAACTGAGATAATTTGGGCAATCTCCAATTATGGCTTTATATAGAAACAGCTGCTAATGTAACTCTCGCCTCTCTGCAAGAGAGGACCATCCAACTCTACTATACAGGTCACCATGGTGACCATAACCATCACCCGTGATACATCTAATGCTGAATGATATACAGAGTCTACCGGCATAAGAGTGGAAGCCGCCGCATGACATCTCCGTAGTCCAACACAGACATGAAAACTGCTTCAACAACTCTCTTTCAGCTAATCATTGGAAGCTGGCTCTCTACCTATATAAGAAGCCAATCTTTTGCCGCAGTTTACTGGCAAGAATGCCAACATGATATTTAAATGTACATTTTTCATCAAGCCAGATACCAAAGTAAAATGGGGGATTGTT
>NC_140184.1:22363995-22411495 GCF_963971535.1 Notolepis coatsorum
TCTCTGATTGGTTTAGCTCCGAAGGGCTCTGGGATAGAAATGTCCGCCTTGTACATATATATTCTCTGCTTCGAAGTGGTTATGCATTGGCCCTCTTTCAACGTGGGTTATGCTTAGAGTTTGGAATCAGGGCTGGTGGTCCATCGCCCTGCACTAAAGATAAACTCTAAGCATAACCCACTTCGAAAGAGGGCCAAAGCATATCGAAGCAGAGAATATATATGTACAAGGCGGAAGAGCCATTCGGAGCTAAACCAATAAGAGAGGGTCTTCGCTGTACGCGGGCTAGCCAATCAGAGAGCGTCTTCGCAAACTGCGGCTATGAAAAAAAATCACGCCACCCCAGGTGCTAATCACCGGAAGTGAGTGAAACCAGAATGCATGTGAGCAATCAAAACGAATAACACAGACTAAATACAGTTAGGCTCCTACACCCCTGTCTCTATTGCTTTGTTCAGAGTAAAGTGCAACTCACGTTTTCTCCTCCCCATCTTCTTCTGTTGGCTTGGCAGATTTCGGAGCTATCAGTCAGAGGGTAATTGATTATCAGATTGATTGTAATTGATTAATTTCGCAGAGTACATTTTACTCAAACTACATTTTACTCAAACTGAGTAAAATTGTACTCAGTTTGAGTAAAATGTACTCAGTTTGAGTAAAATTTACTCTGCGAAATTTACTGTGTAGGTACAAATGCATAATGTGGTACCTTACCTTCTTTTTTTCACTTTGTTCGCCTGTTGAGAAACACAAAAGTAAAATGTTTCAATACAAAATATAGTACTTTATTGAATAATTGAATATACCATAATATTGATCAGTCCATAATGTTTTTGGCACCTGAAATGTGGGAATCCAACATAGAAAATATCTTCATACTAAATCTGTTAAGTCTGCACTTTATTCATGAATGGTTGTTGAAACGTCTCATCTGTTTTGCTTTTGATTTCTTGCTTTAGTCGTTTACTCTTGATGAGCTTGGATATAGGTCTTGTGCGTTTGGCAAAGACCAACACCATCAAAATGTGCATTAAGAAAATAGGACAGGAATGGTATCTTTATCAGTATCTTTCATCTCTGGCTGATTTAATTTAATTTTACTTTTAAAAACCACATCCAACATCACACTTTTGACGACAATTTCTAAAGTCAGCCTCCGAGTCCGACGATCTGACGATGACATTGACAGATCAATAATAAATTCATACAGATCAGACAAATTATCGTGATAGACCTATAACACATTATTTGCAATCCTTTTGATACATTTATGACATCCTGACAGTCATAAATGCATCATCATCATCATCATCATCATCATCATCATCATCATCATCATAAAGAGCCGGAACAATTCACTTGACCTTGCCAAATTTGACAAAACATTTCTTCCAACAATGCCAAAACAAATCATTGTGCCTCATTACACATGAACATAATCCACCAACAGCTCTATTTGCCATAAATGGTTTTCTTTATTGTAGAAGCTTAAATGTAATTGTTACATTTCTTCTAGAGGGTTGCAACCAATCAAAGAAACAACTGTAAATCTAGATTGGGCTGCAAATGATATGACATGGTTTACAAGTATGCTATTATATAATGCACATTATATACTGTAGGCTATTTGAGCATGTTTTAAAGGTAACTTTTAAATAGCACATTTATATCCTACATGTCTCCCTGGCTGTAAGCAAATGAGCATGTAATTATTTTTAATAAATACCAATCACTGTTTAAAAAGTGACATAATATGTTACTTTTTAAACAGAGATTGGGATTTAAAAAGAATTATGCCCTTTTTTGTGCATACACAGCATTTATGAGGCCCTTTAGAAATGCTCTCTGATATAACATTCTCCTCCAAAGGTGTGCCCACAAGCAAGCAGTGTGCATATGCACACTCACACACACACAAACAAACAAACACACGCACGCGCAGTATTGTAGGGATGCTCTGTTGACTTATATTCATGCCCTATCACCGAACTCTAACCTTAATCTGTACATGCCTAACCTTAAGCCTTACCATAACCATAACCCAAGTAATGCTTTCCCTGACACCTAACTAACCCTTAACCCCATATCCTAAAAATAGCCCTTTTCCTAATGAGGTCTTTACATATCTCTCTCTCTCTCTCTCTCTCTCTCTCTCTCTCTCTCTCTCTCTCTCTCTCTCTCTCTCTCTCTCTCTCTCTCTCTCTCTCTCTCTCACTCAGGGGTGTAGCTCCAGATTCTGGGCCCCATGAAAGAATGTATTCGTAGGCCCCCAGTGAATGCGAGCGCACGTTAGCGCGCGAGGGAATTTTTTTTGGCCATTTTTTTATTGATGAAAACGCATAATATGGTTTTTACCTATACATTCGGATCAGCAGTTCAGCACCTGCACTGTTGGTGGGTGAGCCTAGTAAAGGATGTCGCATTGCGTTCATCTTCAATGAATGGACCAATGCAATAGTCTACCAAAGCCCCCCCTCTCTCTCTATATATCTCACACACACACACACACACACACACACACACACACACACACACACACACACACACACACACACACCCCCCCTCAGTGCTGGGCCCTTGGAATCATCCTAAGCTACCCCCCCCCCCCAGCTACGCCCCTGCTCTCACTCACACAGCATGACTTACAGGTGCGGGACGGGCTGCAGCTGCTTTTACTTCAGGTACGGGACGAAGTGCAGGTGCGGGACGGAGGGCAGTTTTTTTCCCCTCCGGTGCGGGACAGGGAGCAGGAGTTTTTTCCTCATCCCCGAGTTTACCAGGGGCCTCGGGGGGCTGGGGAACCACTTTCACCACCCAGCTGAACATCCTAAAACACATAATGACGGGGCGTCTGGGTAGTGTAGAGGTAAAAGAGCTCGCCTACCACCGCAGAGATCCGGGTTCAATCCCCGGGAAGCAGTACTTCCAGCTTGGTCAGTTGTTCCAATGAACGCACTTGGCAGTGTTCGCGGGTGGGAAGCCGGTGGGGTATATGAGTCCTGGTCGTTGCATTAGCGACTCCTACTGGTTGGTCGGGGCGCCTGTTCAGCAGGGAGGGGATCTGGGGGAGCGTGACCCTCGTGAACATCCGTGCGCGTTACGCTCTCCCAGTGAAACTCCTCGCTGTCAGGTGAATAGAAGCGGCTGCCGATGTATCGGAGGAGACATCTGATAGTCTACACACCCTCCCCAGACCGACAGAGGATAGTGCAATGACCAGGACCGTGACACACACTGGGAATTGGCATAATGACTCTTATGGGAGAAAAGGGCAAAAAACAAAACAACACAAAAAACACACAATGACACTTTTTATTATACTGTAAGTCTATAAGTTTGTCCATCATTCTGTCTATGGGGCATTTAGCACATTTTTAACCTGAATCCTATATTGTTCTGTAGTGAGGAAGACGTGATAATCTGACAAATCTCATCAACGTGTTCTGTGTCTCAAGAGCGTATCTGCCCTCCGAGAACCTCCAGGGGATGCCGTTGCCAGAGCAGACCTCTAGAGAACTGCAGACACTATTTCTTCACCTTTCCATGAGTTAGGCCTAAATGTGGTTGAACACCCTTGACGAAATTGCCTCTGCAGTTCACAAGAGGAGTTTCTTGATTGGCCGATGTGGGCCGAACTCTCGAGACACAGAACACGTTGGTACAGTAAGCGTCATGTCTGATTATAACATGTCCTCCTCACAACAGAACCAGATAGGATTCAGGTTAAAAATCTATTCAAATTTCACACTTAAAAAAGTATGTACGTAATTGGGGCTAGAAGGGGCGATTGATGCAGGGTCAGCTACATTGCAGAGGACCCAGGGCTCCACTGGGAGGCTACAGAGAGATGTCCCTCGCAGAAGACACCACTAAGCAGGGAAGAAACCCCACTGATTTCAACTTGTAACCACTATTTCAACCCAACCTTTGTACTCAAGAGCCACACTAAGATGAGTTCCAATACAGTAGTATTGCACTGTCCTAAGGTGCAGCCTAATAATATCAAGAAATCCAAACCAAATGATTTCCTTGATGAACTTCTAAGTCTGAGTAAGTATAAAAAGAAAATCTATTAAAGGAACACACCGACTTTATGGGAAATGTGCTTACTTTCTTCTTTTCTTCTCCGGAATCAGACAAGACGATAGATACCAATGTCCTCAGTGCTGTATATTTGCATATCTTGTATGTCACAAATGTAACAGTACTGTATATCTGTATGTCATGTATGTCATAAATGTCATGATATATATCTGTATATCTGGATGTTGTGTATGTCATGTATGTCATTATGAATTGAAAATGGGGGACCCTGATGTAAACAAGACAAAAGTATTTCTCTGGTCTGCATCCCCTTAATCAGTGGTGCGTTATTGAAATCATCTGGGCGTGCACGTGGTGCGCACTCCCGCGAATGCGCATTTAATGTCCCCTCGCTTGAGCACAGACTAAAGACAGTGCCTAATTGCCTCTACGAATGGAATGTAACACATGTCTTCACAACAAGTTAGGTGTGAATGTATCTGAGAACGTATTTAACACACCTGACGACCGGCGCTATAACCCCGTCCCATGAAGAACGCATGCCTGCCCTTAATAATTGTGTGTATTGAGCTGTACTGTATTGTACCCATTCTGCAATCTGTTAATACAGTTTTCAATCAATCAATCAATCAATCAATCAATCAATCAATCAATCAATCACTCAGTAGAAAGCTATCCGGCTGCAAGCTAGCCTAGTTTAGCACAAATTACAGGAAGCGGATATGGATCAGCTAGCTTAAAATGCCTGGAGAGGTGTTTTTGGCCAACAGCTAGACTAACTGATCTGTATCATTTGTGTTTCATTCATTTGTCCTAAACTAGGCTAGCTTGCAGCCGAATAGCTTTCTACTGGACGCACAGAGAGGAAATTGGTATCTATCTTCTTGTCTGATTCTGGAGAAGGTGGTAAGAGCATTTCCCATCATTTTGGCGTGTTCCTTTAAATCAATGCGAGTGCCTTGGACCTCCATTCTTTTTTATTATAGTAGAAATGTTGTTTACATGATTTCCTCCCCTCAGCGAACGTGTAGAGTTGGATTACATTGCTGTCACTCTCAATCAGTACTAGGTGGGTTATCCATGATCCTAATCTAGCTGTAGAAAGTTCAACGGCAGAAAATAGCCATGCCACTAAACCACAAAATACACATCTAAATACACATCTACTCACTTTCTACACATCGTGCAGTAGATGTCCATTTTGTAATCTTTTGCAAGTTAACCATGACGTCTTCCCTCCACAAGTGTGAACTGGTAAACACTTGTTAAATACAGATTAAGTGTTTTAGTGTGAGTGAGAGTCATTGATGCCAGCCAACCAACCAATCAGAGACCACCTGCTGTTACAGACATCCCTCTATCCCTCTGATCCTGATCATCAATACAACTGAACTAAACTCCCTGGATTAGTATTTACACCATGAACTGTAGACCGTATGGCTCCTCACTTGAAAAATAACCACTGTTGCTGTACAGATCGATTATTATTATCAATGAAGCAAAGTGTGTGCACCCAGAAGCGGCACGGTCAAAAAAGCTAATAAATTAGTAGGAGTAGAGTGAAATTTTAAGATTTTTAAGATCGCAATCTTCTCTCCTGCAGTTAAAAAAAACATTCAGTGGACTATGTTACCACCAACGAGTGTGCAGCGTTTACGTTTTTCCCCCTCACAGTTCCTGATATTCGAGAATATGTCATCATCACGTTCAATAACCTAGGATGTGAAAAAGAGAACCTGTGTATCGACTACGTCACACATAGGCTGTTGGCGGATCTCAGTAATGCAAAATAACTAATAGTTTCACACAATAACCTGGAATGTGGAACCGTGGAAACCTCCAGAAGCAAGTCTTCAAAACCGAACCAAAACACAAACGCATCCGGAGGGCTGGAAATAGACCGCACGGTGCAATATTCTAAATCAAAGTACCATTAGGGTATACGCTTGGAAATCATTCTTATGAAGAACCCACCCCAGAATGTAATTCTGACCAGGATCAAAACCTTCCTTCCAGGGAAAGCAAGTGAGCAATACAAACGAGCACAGTATCTACACGAGAGGGGTTGAGGACTACTCATTCTGAACTTTTTTTTGGTTTTTGTGGGTGGGGGGTCTAGGGTAAGGGTGGCTTTCTGTGGGGGTGGGGGGTCTTTTTCGCTTACCTGACGGCTTCAGCAGGGGTCCAACATCCCAGAGGCAGTGGAGGTGTGCAGGGTGCAGGGATCTGACCACTGTGGGAGGATTATAACTCGATGCACTCTGCTAACAGGATTACTGGCTGAAGGACAGAGCAGGCCAATGTGGGGGCTGAGATTAGTGTCTCAGCGACTCCATTAACCGGGAGAAACATGGAGGAATCCAGGGACCTGGAGGATAGTAAAAATGGAAAGTCATGGTCCTGTACTGAGACATTATAAATCATAAAGTGGAGTGAGGAATGAGGAGGGATGTTATCGTCAGTAATAATGTGGATGTGGCTACAAGGTATTCATATCTCATTGATTTTCCACCCTAAAGGTGCCCGGTGCAGACGGGGGGAGCGCACTCCTCCCTGTCTGTCAATATACGACGCTGACGTCGTGTTGTCCATCCTGACCAAAACATGCCTGCCCACCACAAGGTGGCCGAGCCGTTTGAGGACCAGAAGGACTGCCTTCAATTCCAACACATTGAATGTAGCGCAGACCGGGCAGCATGGTCTCGCCAGCTGCCCCCTACTGCGTTGGCCCGACACGTCCCCCCCCCCATCCCATGAGGGAGGCGTCGGTGAAGACCGTGACGTGTGACAGCCTGCTGCCCACGGGGACCCCGCTGGTGAGGGCACCAGGCCCACCCCAGAGGACGAGGTCCCCCAGTACTGACATGGGAACCTTCAGCCGCTTCCACATGCCTCACACCGGGTCCATTTCCATACTGGAAAAACCACCTCTGTATCCTCCTCATGAAGAGGAGGCCAAGAGGGACCACAACAGCAGGCGCATCACGGACAGCGCCGTAACCGTCCTAGGACGGAACCTCCCGAGCGTGCCGAGAACCATCCACTCGCCACCACTCAGAGAGGGATGCCCATATAGACCTTGAGCTTAGAAAAAGCCAAAGTACTCCACCCGTTGACTGGGAAGAGGAGTACTCTACTTCCAGTCTACAGCAAAACCCAGGTTGGTGACCCCCGACGACACAGAGGCCCCAGCGCGGTCTCCACGCACTTGGTGAAGATGCGGGGAGCCAGAGAGTAGCCAAACGGCAGCCTCTGGTACCCGTACGCTAAGCCCTGCAAAGGAAGCGTAGGTAAGCCCTAGGATGGAAGATCGGGATGCGAATACGCATCCTACAGGTCTATGGAGGTGAACCAGTCCCCCACCTGACAGTGCCTAACAGGCGGGAGACAGTCAACATTCTGAACCTTCCATGGGACAGGTCCAGTATGGTTCTCCCCATCCACCTCGACATATGGCACTGCTGTAGCCATACGTGATGATAATCCCAAAGCGCACCCGCCGCCAACTGGCGCTGGTCCGCCAGGAACTGTAGATAGGAGGCCCGGTCCCACCCGCTGTACGTTGCCAACCCTGGACTCGCCAACCTTGCGAGCAGGGCATCTCGCGGAGCCGGGATATCGCACCCTGACACTACCAACGAGGAAATCGCACCCAAGGGGGGACCCCGACAGAAAGGGCCGGTCTGATACGGGGAGAGTGGCCATCACACTTGGTGACATAAGCTCCCCCACTGAACATCTCCCTGGCATGGACTGCTGAGGATCTGTTCTACAGCTGGACATGCAAGGTGCGAGGTCCCCACACTGCCCGATAGGGTGGGTCCCTACACACCGTAGCCCTGCAGTGATATTACTACCACCCAAACCACGCGTGCCTGACTGACCACCGCCGGTCTTCCGGCCGTGGGAGGCACTAACGTGATACCCGGCCTGGCGAGGGCGGGGCTGGGGGAACTCACGCTGCGACCTCCTGGGCCTCGAGTTCCCCCACTGACAACCTTCCTTGGTTGACAGACACAACACCAGGCTCACCAAACACAGACGCAGAACGTGTGGCGTGGGAGCTGCTTGACAGCACAGCATTCTCACGGACAGACCCAGGCCTAGCCAGCAACTGGGTGTCAGCCCCTGTCCCCATTAGAAGCGAAACGTGGGGCCGCTTGTGCTTCACTGAAGGCACGCGGCCCGCAGCCAAAGGGAACAAATCAGAGCCTGTATCCCGCTGGTGTTGGGGGGTGAGTGACCGGAGAGCGAGCTAGACACAGTTGGGCCTAACAAAATTAATAGTTGGTTTCAGGTTGGTTGTCAGTTTGGCCATGGGTAGGTAGGGAATTTATTTTATTTTATTTTTTTATTTTATTCTTTCCCATGGCGACTATGGATAGGGAATTTCTTTATTTAATTAAAATGTTCACATCAACATGGATGCATGTACTCTGCCAGAATGTTTAATATCCATAATACTAAATGTTTGACTAAGATTTCTATGAAACTTTATTATAAAATTTTTTTTCTTTTTTTAAAAACTCATAAAATATATTGGGTCGCACCTAAATCGGCAGGGTCGGTCGGCAACCTGAAACCAACTATTATTTTTGTTAGGCCTTAGACGGCGACGGTTTTTTAGGGTGTGCTCATCTAATGTAGCCGATCCCTCGGCCGCCAAGGCTGTCGGCCTTGTGATCACCTGTTGTCTTTATGCCCAGGGTACCTCAGGTGGGGGAAACATGGCCGCTGGTCGGGGGCCTCGCCACAGCCGCTGGCGAGGCCGCACCCTCACCTCTGGCTGCACGGTGTGAGGCGGTGTGGGGCCTAGGTCAAATACCGACCGCGCCCCTGCGGAAAGACCAAAAGTCCCTCTGCGGAGAGGGGAGCCCTGAGGAGGGAAAACCTTCTCTCCTCCTCAAGGGGAGACTGTTCCAACCAAAGATGTCTGTGAACAAGCGTTGACAGCATCCTAGCCCTCCCTGCGGTTATAGCTTGCGGCTAGGTCAAAAGCTGAATAACCTCAAAACATTGAGCAATGTTTTGACGTCGGCTGGCCCTAAGGCCCCACCACCCGATACCATTTTTGACAAAAACAGCAATTTGAACAATGTTGCCAGTCGCTGCTAATTCTATACCGCGGCGGTATAGGCTTTAACAGCCCACCAGCCACCTGCCGGGCCGACTCGCCTCATGGCGTCGGCCGGGCGGGACACCGTTCCACCATGTCAGAGGCAAAGGACTGATGCCACCTGCTTCACAAGCACGGAGCACCAGTGGTGGCTGCAGACAAAAGACTACTACTAGTGAAGCACTGCCTCACTAGTAGGCATGCAGCAACCTCCACTGTGGTGTGCACCCATGAAGGGGTAAATGAATAAATGAACGAAAACTCTATTAACATATTGCAGAATGGGCTAGCCCATACACACAACTGTTAACACTTTCAGTGCCGGGCCGTGTTTTCCTTTTTACCCCGTTGATGCCACGGTCCACGGCCCATGTAACGTTAATATCGCCTAATCTATGTTTTAAATTATGCTATGTGTCTAATCTGCCCATCGCTTATCAGAGAATCATTTTCCAGTCAACATTGGCAAAGCAGATTGTGTTTTTATCGCTTCATTTACTTTTTATAGCATTTTGAAAACCACTCGGTTTCGAAGAAAAAACAACACATTCCATGATAATCGCCTTTTACTGGAATATTCCAGAACATTATCATTTGTCGGTCTATTATGAATCGTTTTCAAATAAACGCTAGCTGGTCGATAGTATATGTGTGCGCACGCTCGTGCCGTGCGCTGATAATCGCTGCTATTATTTCCTCATGGCTTTTACAGTGAAACAGCCATATCACATATAGTGGAAACGCTTATATCTCCATGAAAACGAGTCTGATTATCCTAACACTGATAACATAGATTCCTTACCCGACATCAGATGGTATCCAAATGGTATATTCCAATTCCTGATCACCATTCGAAAAAATCGATAAGTATATTGATCCAACGTGTGTACAGTATAACCCATGATCGCCGCGGCTCAGAGGCTCCAGAATGAACTCTGGTAACTCCGGCTGCATGGGTGAGAAGTAAAATGTGGACTGGAATATTTTTTCCCCCATCCATTTTCATTGAGTCCATTCCAAAAGGGTGATTTACCATCTGGGAGACGATAGGGGGCGCTTTTTTCACATCTGATCGCCGGCGGCCCCTGGATCTCCAACGGTAGGCTTGCGTGATGCAATATGATTTCAGATCGCTAATAATTATTTTTAAATAAAATTCCGAGAAAAGCCGTGACGTGGCTTTCAACGTCACGACCGTAAACCCGAGATTAGCCGTGAGTGGCGCTCAAAGTGTTAAGGGGATGCAGACCAGAGAAAAACACCAGTCCCGTCCACACAATTCATAGATTCACAAAAAGCACACCAGCCCTGAGCCTCAGCCCATCCACCCATGTAAATGGTAAACAAGCCCCCGTTAAACCCCCAACATTAGACACAGATTGACCGTCAGCATGAATGGTTAAGAGGAGGGAAGACCTTTTAGTAAAGACAGCCCTTGGCAGGGAACAAAGGAACGGCGTCCTAGCATTGTAGCATTAGCCGCACGTTCTAGGATAGCTGGGAAAACACCCAAAACAGAGTCATGACGACCATGTTTTCCCAAATATCCTGCCCCTCGCGCCAATACATCACTCGGCTGTCTCACGGGACAACGAGCAGTATTACTCATGCTAGTATCAATGCCTGACAACGCAGGCCTTACCCGTGCACGACTTAGCTCGACTGCTAACCGTCGCGCAACGTCCCTCAGTCCGCTGTCACGAGACGAGGAAAACCCAGGACAGGCCCGTTGCGCTGTTTAGGATGTGCCGAGAAGATTCCAGGGGCTGGTGAACTTCTGGCGAATACCCAACATTGTGTAAATTCTCCCTGCGTTTCATAACAGCTAGTTCACGGAGTGCACTGCTACTCCCGTGTTGGAAACAAAAAGAGGAAGGGTGAGTGTGACCATGTCCGGCGTCATATAGTGGGACGCAGGGGCGTGGCCTGGTCACGTGCATGTGAGTGCATTTGTTGTTTTGTGAGCACATTATGTGCTAGGAGATAAGAGATATCTCATAATGGCAAAGAGCGAGACGCTATTGGCCAGTATGATAATATAACTACTTGGTTCTGCTCTTAACCCTTTAATCGCCGGTGACGCTTTTCAGCGGCATTCCCCGCCATGCTTATTCTGCCGATGACGCTGTCATTGATATCAATATTTCAAAAATCTGTGATCGAAATCATATTTCTCCCCCGGAGACATTATATGTACTGGTGAACCCCTGTCAACTCTCTAACGGTTCAAGAGCGCCATCTGGTGGCCGATCGGCAGATCGCCCAGGGCATAAACAGGGAAGTGATGCTGGTGCTCATTTCAATTTGGTCCGATCACTCGCTATAGGTCCCGGGACTCGAGCTCGACACAATGGATATCGATCCGTTGCCAATAACTCGATAAACAACATGATTTGGACGTATATACTATTATACAACCTGGAAATGGATCGGGTATTTCTATATCCCATAATAGAAAAAAATCTGTTCCACGCTCATCTCCCAACGGCGCGAGGAAGCTACGGTGAGTTTCAGCGTTATTTTGTAATGTCTTCTATACTAACTGCTCCAATGATCATATCATCCACACTAGATGAATGATATAACGTTTCCCACGGAATTATAAACGACCCCCCGCCCATCCGGTCAACATCAGATGATACGTAGTAACTTCTAGAACCACGTCCAGTTGAAATTTTTTATCTCGCGCCGATTGCTATCAAACTGTATTTCATCATCAATATAATGCATTTGGAGCTATAAATCACATTCTGGAGAAAGCTGCAGAAAACGATAAAAACATACTTATACTTTAGACCGTATTTTAGTATGAATATGTGAATGAAAAAGTATAACGTTGCTACACCCTGAACAATAGATATAGGACTTTGAATGGGCCATGGTAATGTCAATTTAGCAATAAAATTTAAAAAGTTATAGCCCTGCAAAGAAGGGGAACTTCTCCATGTTAAATAGGGCTGGCGAGGGATGGTAAATTATGAATTTAACCCCGGCGATCAAAGGGTTAACTTCCTGTCTAATCAATTCTCCATCTCACAGTCAATGTGAACTTAGTTAATTATATTAACGTGTAGCTGGATGTCCCGATCGCATTTTTTGGCTCCCGATCCGATCCCGATCATGTGATTTTGAGTATCTGCCGATACCGATCTTTCCCGATCCGATCTTTCACATTAGTAACCAATTTGACGCATTTTTGTCAGAAATGTGCGAAGCGAGACAAGCCCCTGTGTTGCCTCAATAGCCCCGCCTCGAGCACGGTGGCTCACATTACATTCATCCTGAGCCCCTTCATACGCTTCATACGAGAAATATTCAAAGTTTCAATCTGTTTGCACATTAGTATACATTCACAGTGTTCGACTTATGTAATGATTTGCTTCATTTTGGTCTGAAACGCTGACGATAATCCTCACAAAGCGAATAACGACGTAGCTCCGTGGTTAACAACAACTGAACAGCAACAATT
Organism: Notolepis coatsorum; assembly: GCF_963971535.1. Taxonomy (NCBI): domain Eukaryota; kingdom Metazoa; phylum Chordata; class Actinopteri; order Aulopiformes; family Paralepididae; genus Notolepis; species Notolepis coatsorum. The sequence goes on from NC_140184.1 coordinate 22,376,625, forward strand.
AAATGCCCCCACACTGCAGACACAGACTAAAACATGAATGTCATCATGATTCATGACACAAAAGCATATCGAAAACACTCATAAATAAACCAGCAGCCAATTAATTTGAGTAAATCAGGACTCACCACTTCGCTGTTGATGAACGTCACCGTCACGTCAGCAACAAAAACCTCTTGCGTTGAACAACGTTAACAAAACTTCGCCAACCGGCTAAATCCAAGAACAAACAAACTTTCGCCAACCGGCTAAATCAAAGAACAAACAACAAATGAACCACTTCGGTCCGCTGTTCATTTGCGGGCGCTGTGGATGAAAATAATTGCATCATCCACCGTTGATGGCTTCAGCGCTGTTCCCCTCTCCTCGAGCGTTCTCCCTGCGGTCAAAATGCTTCCAAAATGCAGCTTTCCCAGACGCATTGGGAACTTTTCAAAAGCTCTCCCTTTACTATTTTATCTGTTAGCTTATCCATCTTGACTCAGACACGAGGCTCCCACTCTCTGATCTGATGACAGCACTACGTTACATTACGGCGCTAAAAAGAAAGTGAAAGCAGCCGTTTGTTTTGGCAAATTCTTCTGCTCTGTGCGACAATAAATAAATGAATGATGATATGTAACCAAAACTAAGGCCTCAGTATGAGTTTAAGACGTGAACATGGTCATGTTTGTTGAATACAAAAAAATAAAATATAATTTTTTTTTTTAAAGATTCCCGATTTGATGATGACATGATCGGATCGGGACATCCCTAGCTGGTACTGTTGAAGTCAGAGGTTCTAGGTAGGATTGTTATTAACTGTCTAACTGCATATATAACTGTTTCCACTAGAGGGCGCTCTAGGCGGAGCCACTCGGGACACCACCAGGTGGTGAGTATAAATAGGGATGTCTCCTCCCACTCTACCTCTCTCCCCCACCTACCTCTCACAGAGAGAAGGACTCATGTGTTACTGCTCATACCATGTGAATAAATAAACCACGCCAGTTAAAGGCTGAAGATAGAAACCATGCCTCTTGACCACATTATTGTCGCCCTATAGCCTGATTCTGTCAACAGGTACTATAAAGTTTACCACAATTCTTCTAATCATAATAATTAGATATAAACAATTGCAAAAATTGCACAAGATTATGCACATATTCTTGAGAGTACTACACATACACACAGAGAAGAAAAGGGTATGTATCTACTTGTCTAACTCCAGGGTAGATGGCAAAAAAAAGAAGAACAGACTGATCAGGGTCATATTAGGGTTGGGGCCCAGAGACAATATAGGTAGGAACCAACTGGCTACCAGTGGAATCCAGGGGTACCATGGCCAGATTGACCATGATCAGATATGGCGAGGTCCCCATCTTTTTTAAGATATGCTTTACTCCGGTAAGCGAAGTGCACCATTTTTTCACCAGAGCCAGTGTACAGTAGCAGATGTGAGCCATCCTGCTTTTAACAGTAAAGTGGGAAAGGGTTCATTTACATACATAGGTGCCACACAGTGGAACGACCTAGACATCAGTGTCAAACTGACAACCAATCTGAGGTCTTTTAAGCAGCAGATAAAAGCTGGTCTTTTAGAAAAGGTTCTCCTATAGAGTGTCATTAGCATGGAAAAGAGGGAGCACATGTTGTTGTGTATGTATGGTATATGTCATATTTCATAATGTTTTTGTATTGTAATGTATCTTTAACGTATTAACTGTTAATTGTATGAGGACCTCAATGGAAATAAGTCCCACGACTTTCTTGTGACACCCTCGATTTGCTGTAATTATGTTTTACTGCTTTTCAAATAAATCAAATCAAATCAAATAAAAAAATAAGCTAATTTCCCAAAAAGTTGGCGTGTTCCTTTAACCTAAAACTGAGATTCCAAAAAACAAATTGTGTGATCATCAATTTTCTAAGTTATAATCCACTAGCCATGATCAAATAACATAAACCCTATTGTGGCTTTGGAGATAGTGTTTTGGAATTTGGATGGACAAATCCATGACTCCATGATCAAAACAGCAAAAAAAGATTTCATCAATGACAAAACCGAGGAAAACAAAAACAAACCATGTGAACTTTGGAAATTACTCAATAACCAACTAGGCTGCAGTAAAAAACTTAAAACCAGATTCTCAAACATAAACATAAAGATGGACAACACGCTCATCACAGACAAGCTGGATGTAGTAGCCAATTACTTAAATAGTTTCTTCACAAACATAGCCACAACACTGGTAAACAAACTACCCTCCCACTCAGGGCATTATGGGGTAGAACACATAGTAGCTCCACAAAGGGATCCACAAAGGGATCCACAAAGACGACTTCAAACTGGAAATGGTAACAACAGATGAGGTACTCAAAAAACTGAGCGCCCCCCAACCGAACAAGGCCACTGGCCATGACAACATCCCCTCCAAATTCCTCAGAGACTCAGCAGCCGCCATCACCCCAGTCATCACACACATAATAAACCTCTCCATAAAACAGGGACACGTCCCCAAGGACTTCAAAATTGCGAGAGTAACACCCCTGCACAAAAAAGGCAGTAAATTAGACCCAGGCAACTACCGCCCTGTTTCTATCCTTACCTCCATCTCGAAAGTCATGGACATTTTTTTATACGAACAGGTCGAAAAATACCTGGCGGAAAAAAATCTAATCTACGAATTCCAATCTGGCTTCAGAACATCCCACTCCACTGACACATGCCTTCTCTATTTAAACGACCACACCATTCTGATTGACAAGCTAAAAGCAATTGGTTTTGATAGTCTATCAGTGAGCTGGATGCAATCCTACCTGGAGGGGAGAGAGCAGATGGTGGAGGTAAACGGTACCCTCAGGGTTTCCGTTAGAATTTTTTTTTGCAGGTCTGAGTGTCCGGTAGATTTCAATCTACCGGACAAATGGGATAAATTCCGGTCAGAGTTTATTGAGCTTAAAAACAATTGATAGGCCTATATAAAGAATGACATCATCAAGGCATTTATAATATTTTAACTTAAAACTAGGCTACTTTTGCATATATACAGTCATTAATATATTCCAAATAAAATAAGTCCCTCGTGACTTCGTGCTGCTGCCGACTTGAGGTGGTGGGCAGTCTGCCCGACATTAATAAACAGCAGTCTGTTATAATCACATTTTTATGAGCTAACGAATTCCGTTATATTGGACATTTGTATTAATTATATCAAGCGAAGAACTGAGAAATTTGGCAGAGAGAGACGGCAACATTATCGTGGGTTTGCGTGATGACTCCACCTCCCAACGACTTGGTGCTGGTCATAATGTCCTGTGAAAATAATTCTCTCTAAGCACAATTAGATTATTTGAATTGTATTAAAATAGGCTAAAATTAAATAGCCTATGCGATGAACGAAACAATCATTACATTTGTTTCATCGTTGCTTCACCAAGCAGCCGGTCTAATAATGACATCGCTGTTGTCAGCGCGAGCTGGCTGCTGCAAGATTTACGTGAAGCATCCATCTGCAGACACACAGAGCAGCTGTGTTTTTAGGTCCGGTCTGGGGACCGCTCAGCAGCGCCCCCCACCCAACAGCTGAATTGCCAATGGCTGAATTGGAGTACTGCACCTTGCCGGCAAAGTTGGTGGGTTCTGTGTGTCTGCAGATGGATGCTTCACGTAAATCTTGCAGCAGCCAGCTCGCGCTGACAACAGCGATGTCATTATTAGACCGGCTGCTTGGTGAAGCAACGATGAAACAAATGTAATGATTGTTTCGTTCATCGCATAGGCTATTTAATTTTAGCCTATTTTAATACAATTCAAATAATCTAATTGTGTTGAGAGGGAATTATTTTCACCGGACATTATGACCGGAGAGATTAAATATGTCGGACTTCAACAGATTTTGCAGGTCAAATACCGGTAATTACCGGCTAACGGAAACGCTGGGTACCCTATCCCCCCCCCCCTCACAGTAAGCTGTGGCATTCCACAAGGAAGCATACTAGGTCCGCTACTGTTCCTAATTTGTGCAAATGACATGTCGTCAGCTTGTGACTGCAACTTGTTCCTGTTTGCGGATGACTCAGCCCTGCTGGTCTCTGACAAGAACAAGTTACAGGTTGAAAAAACCCTCAGCTCAGAACTAGGCAAAATCTGCATATGGCTCGCTGATAACAAACTATCATTACACATGGGCAAAACAGAGTCCATTCTCTTCGGTTCAAATAACAAACTCAGCAAGACCGACGGCTTCTCAGTTACAGTGGGTGACAATATTGTCACAAGGAAAGAAGATATTACCTACCTGGGTTCCATCCTAGAGGCAAATCTTTCCTGTGACAAAATGGCATCCAATGTAATAAAAAAAAGTCAACCAACGAACTCGATTCTTGTACCGGATCTCCTCACTGGTAAACAAGAATACCCTGAAGACTCTGGCAGGAGCACTCATTCAAGGGTACTACGACTATGCTTGCACCTCATGGTACCAAAGCACCTCAAAGGCGCTAAAAACAAAATTACAAACATCTCAAAACAAACTGGTCAGACTACTGCTTGACCTTACTCCTAGAACCCACCTCACCCCTGCCCACTTTGACAACCTAGGATGGCTTAGAGTAGCCGAGTACAGCAACTTGCAATGGGCCTGGTCTACAAGATACACTACGCGACCAAGGTACCCATGTACATGTCAAAATACTTCCCAAAGGTCAGTGAATACCACGATCACAACACCAGAGGGAGCTCCACAAATCATGTTAAACCCAGATTCGGCTCAAACAAGGGACTAAACACGTTTCGCAATTATGCCACATCAATGTGGAAAGCCCTACCCAAAGCTGTAAACGAATGTGAATCACTACCCACTTTCAAAAACACTCTAAAAAAACACCTACGGGAGACTGCAATTCGAAACTGGCCCCTGTAAATGTCCTAACACAACCCCCTCCATTGTACAGTAAATTACCAAGTATGGTCTTGTCAATATTCCAAAGTACAGTTTTGCTTGTACAGTTGTGCAGTGTCCCCCACCCACCCCTCCTACCCAACCCCCCCCCCCCCCCACACTCCTACCCAACCCCCCCCCACCCCCCACCCACCCAACCACCTCCAATGTACAGTCCCCCCCACCCCCCCCACCTACCCAACCTCCTCCAATGTACAGTTTCTACGTCAAATGTATATACTCTTTTTTCTGGACTCTTTTCGTATCACAAACAGTACTGTATTTGCAAATCTAGTATGTCATAAATGTATAGATGTAGCAGTACTGTCTATCTGTATGTCATGTATGTCATATATGTTACGATGAATTGAAAATGGGGGACCCTGATGTAAACTAGACGAAAGTCTTTCTCTGGTCTGCATCCCCTTAACAATTGTATGTATTGAGCTGTACTGTTTCTGCAATCTGTTAATAAAGTTTTCAATCAATCAATCGCTGTTGCAAAGCCACTGTCAAAGACTTGACTCACCTGTGCAACTCCTTCAGGGTCCTTTGTTGCAGCATTCATAGAATTTACTCCATGGTCGATTACCTTGCTATGAAATTACTACTACTTTGTGTAGTGTTGGGGTGGTTATAATTTCATATGGTCTATTTTTTTTTATATATATAATACTCAATGATAATGGCTGGTCCTCATTTCCTGGTGACGTTGCTATACAGGCAGGACATTTCAAATTGAAAAAGAAACAGCGAGTGACGTGTATCAGACTCGGTAGATAACTTTTACTTTGACACTTTGTGTCTTCTGACATCATCATCCGTGTGAAAACTCTCAACCTTGAATCATGCCACAAAGATTTATATTGTGGAAAAACTAGACCATTAATCATGAAATTACAAGCGCCACAACACTACACCAAGTAGTAGTAATTTCACAGCAAGTTAATGGACCATGGAGCATCAACTGCTATGGATGCCACATTGAATGACCCCAAAGTAGTTGCACAGGTGAACCATATATTCAGGGGCGTCGTTCTGGTATGGCAAGGTATGGCACTCGCCATACCTTGGCAAATAAAAATTGTAAAATTAATTAATTAATTTATTTTTTTATTACAATTTCTTTTGTTGATTTAGAATTTGAATGTCAACATTATGAACGAAGCTTCGAACTATTCGGTACAGCCCTAGCATGTTTTGATATTGTCAATTATCTCACTTTTACCAGGTGACTTTTACTGTGACTAACTGAAATATGCCCCAAAAAAAAGGAAAATGGACATACAGTAGGGACGTTTTTTAATCAAAGGGCAGCAGAGACAAGTGATACACGGACACAGGTAAGGTCTTACAATGGCTTAGTGATTATAACAGTGCAGTTCAGCATTCAGTAACCCATACTTTTTGTGAATGTGTTTTTGATACTACATTCTGTTGAACACACACGTCAAAACCGTACCTAAGGAAAATTGGCTCAATTGCAAGAAAAGTAATAGACAGTTATGATATTACATTCTGCATAATTCGTATGCAAAATATTGTGGTTCCCTGCTTTAGTCTGTTGACATATTTCTATACTAAAAATGCTTGTGTAGTCCTGTGTCATACCTAAATGTCATATAACTGAATTGTATAGAAACAACTCACCAAAAGTGACTATTGCACAACTGATTTGACAAAAAAATGCACCCCCCCCCCCTCCCTCCTCGCCATACCTTGCCTTTTACTGAAACGACGCCACTGCATATATTTGACAGTGAATTTGGAATTGTGTCCATCCAAAATGATCTCCAAAGACACAATAGGGGCTAAGATAACACATTATAACGAATATTTCCACTACTAAAATCAAGAGAAAATGAAAATCTTCTTAATAGTGCTGTCAGGCGATTAAAAAAATGTATCTAATTAATTACAGGATTTGTAATTAATTAATCAATAATTTAGGCCTGATATTTTATATTCTATAATCATATTTCAAATTGCCTGTGTCCGAATGGCAGAATTCAGTACTGTATCTACAAAACCTTCTGTTTAATCATCATGCCTACATCATGCCTACACGGAGACAGTGCTGGACTATGTCTGTACTAGGGTGAAAGAAACAATCCCCACTACCAAAATGAAAGTTTACCCAAATCAAAAACCCTGGGTAGACAAATCTGTCCGTGAAGCTCTGAGAGAGCGCACCAAAGCATACAATGACGGCCTAGTGGCAGGCAACATGAATGACCACAAGGTGGCGCGACACAACGTAAGGAGGACAGTGTCAGAGGCCAAACGGCGCTACAGGGATAAAATTGAACTCCAGTTTGAACAAGCTGACTCTAGAGCTATGTGGCAGGGGCTCAAAACGATGACAGACTACAAAGGCGCCTCCCTCAAACTGAACAGTGACATCTCCTTAGCAAACGACCTCAATACCTTCTATGCGAGGTTTGATGCTGGTAATAACAACACCAGCTCACAAGCCTCGGCAATGGGGGGGGGGGGGGGGGGGTCGGCTGCTGATGGAGGCGCAGTGTTCAGGGTAACAGAGCATGAGGTGAGGCGGACCTTTAAAAAAGTGAATATCAGGAAGGCAGCAGGTCCGGACGGCATCCCCGGCCGCGTCCTAAAAGTCTGTGCCGACCAACTGGCCCCAGTATTCACTGACATATTTAACCTGTCCTTAGAACAGGCTGTCATCCCCACCTGCCTGAAGAAGTCCACTATTATCCCTGTACCCAAAAAATCCAAGCCTGCTTGCCTCAACGACTACCGCCCTGTAGCTCTCACCTCCATAGCCATGAAGTGCTTTGAGAAGCTAGTAAAGGGCTACATCTGCTCCTCCCTCCCCATCAACATGGACCCCCTGCAATTTGCATACCGCCCCAACAGGTCCACGGAGGACGCCATATCCCATGTGCTGCACACAGCAGCATCACACCTGGACAAGAGGCAGGGGAACTATGTGAGAATGCTATTCATCGACTACAGCTCGGCATTCAATACCATAGTCCCCTCCATACTCATAGCCAAGCTCAGGGACCTGGGCTTGGGCTATGACCTCTGCCAGTGGGTCTTGGACTTCCTGACTGGCAGACCCCAGGTGGTGAGAGCAGGCAACTGCACCTCCTCATCCATCACCCTCAACATAGGGGCCCCCCAGGGCTGTGTTCTGAGTCCCCTCCTCTACTCCCTGTACACACACGACTGTGTGGCTCAGCGGAGTAGCAATACAATCGTCAAATTTGCTGACGACACAGTGGTGGTGGGCCTGATCTCTGCCAACGACGAGAGGGCCTACCTGGAAGAGGTCAAGGTCCTGGCGGGATGGTGCCAGGAAAACAGCCTCTCCCTGAACGTCAGCAAAACAAAGGAGATGATTGTGGACTTCAGGAGGTCGGGGGTCAAGGACTACAGCCCCCTCAGCATCGACGGGGCACAGGTTGAGAGAGTCAACAGCTTCAAGTACCTCGGAGCCTACATATCCGAGGACTTGACATGGACCACACACATTAACAGTGTGGTGAAGAAGGCACGACAACGCCTCTACTTCCTCAGGCGCCTAAGGAAGTTCCAAGTCAGCCAGAAGATCCTTAAGAACTTCTACTCATGTACAATAGAGAGCATCTTGACCGGCAACATCACCTCCTGGTTTGGGAATAGCACTGCAAAAGACCAAAGCAGACTACAAAGAGTGACACGTTCAGCCGAACGCACAATTGGAGGGGGGCTCCCCACCCTCCAGAACATTTACTACAAGCGTTGCAAGGGCAAGGCTAAGAGAATCATTAAAGACTCCAGTCACCCGAACAACTGCCTCTTCGAACTGCTGCGGTCAGGCAAGCGATACAGGAGTCTCAAGGCGAGCACAGAAAGACTCAGAAGTAGCTTCTATCCCCAGGCCATCAGGCTGCTAAACGAACAATGAATGAACACTACACAACAACAACCACCAAACGCACATAGCACACACATCCACACGCACACACTCACTTTAAACAAACACACTGTAGCACCCACTCCACACACTTTATAGCACACACCCACTTTAAACAAACACACTGTAGCACCCACTCCCCACACTTTATATTTATGGATGAATGATTGCACTACAACTCGTACACCTTACTGTAAATTGTACCTAAAATTGTACCTAAAATTGTACCTCATCCCATTTCTGCTTTGCACTAGATAGTACTGTACATTAGTACACTGCATAGTATTGTGTATTGTATATTATATGGTAACTCAGAACATTGTACATATGTCTATACCGAACACTGTGACCTCATTTTCTTCTTCTAAATTCATACTATATTATGTTATTATGTTATTTGATACTATCTTGTCTAGCACAGTCTCTGGAGCGTAACAGTAAGAAGCATTTTGTATGAAAGTATTCTGTACTTCTGTATGACAACTATTAAAGAACTTGAACTTGAACTTCCATTTATTCATTTGCTTAGATTTTTCAGGTCTGGTCAATTTTATTATTCACAGTCAAAAGAATAATAATAATAATAATTGAATTGATATTCTCATTTGGTTCATTACAATTTACTCAAGCCTATAATAACAGACACAGTATTTCTGACACTGGGAATACATTCCCTGAGATCCATAGATGTCCCTAGAATCAGATACCAAGAACATGCAAATGGCCATTTAAAAAATGTAAATGTTTATTCTACGTTATTATGGAATGAATGAGATTTTTCGTAAAAAAAAAAAAAACGTCATTAAATTATTATTATAATTTTTTACATTTTGAGTTAATTTTCATAACGCGATAATTTGCTGTGTAATTAATTAATCTAATTAACGTGATAAACTGACAGCCCTAGTTCTTAAGGGTGTTAAGCTGTGTTTATCATAAATTGATCAATACAGACCCTATTAATTAATGGTGTGTTTCTTTTTCAAATGTAGCCAAGAGTAAAGGAGATTTTCCCCTATCCATAGATGTATGATTTGGCCATAATAAGGTAATTTATAGTTCATCAATTTTGAATGTATAATTCAAATGGATTCTAATTTATTACTGTATCTACAAATCCTTCTGTTGAATCATCTTCCCTTGATTCATTTGCTTAGATTTTTTTTACACAGGTGCTGAATGAGCTCAGTGAGCGAAATCAGAAGATGTTAGCATGGTGTTATTCACCGCAAAGATGCTAAATAAATCATAATTTACATTCTCCTTTGTTTCATCACAATTTACTCAAGCCTAGTAACAGATACAATATTTCTGATACTGGGAATACATATCCCCAGGTCCCTAGATGTTCCTAGATACCAAGAACATGCTAATTGACTTTGTAGAAGTGGAGCAATCTTCCATTTACTTGGGCATGTACCTTTAGGCGAAATTTCTGAAAATAGGGCTACAGCTTAACAGGTTAAATGTCTTCTTACAAACATGTGTTCTTAAACAGCCAACGTGTTCTCAGCTGTCTCCCCTGAAAGAGGAATGCCACTGATTCTTTGCACCTGAATTTGTATACATCGACCATGATATCCTAATAAATAATCTAGAAAAGTTATTTGGTCTTTCTGACTATGTATTAAATTGGTTCAGAACATATCAAAGAGAGAGCTTCCTTGGTCCATTATTATTCTCACTATACATGCTGCCACTTGGAGACATCATTAGAAAACACAATGTATGTTTCCATAGTTACGCAGATGACACACAATTGTACATCTCCGCTGAACCAAATAACCACACAGCTATTAACTCCATTTCCGCCTGTCTCTTAGCAATAAACAAATGGATGACGAACAACTTCCTAAAATTAAATGAGGGCAAAACTGAAATCCTACTAGTCGGTCCTATAACAAAAAGCAAAATGTTACAGAGCAATATGGGGCAACTTACTCCTTGGATCAAACCCGAAGTTACAAGTCTTGGTGTTATAATAGACTCAGACCTAAGCTTTAAATCACTGTTACGACCCTGGCTCAAAGGCCCGCAACCTATATGTACACCAACACCAAAACCCTGTGCTCAAACTCAAAAAGCTACTCTATCAAGGAATTACTGGTGTAAACTAAAGTACAAGGATAGAAGACAGTGATAGCTATCTGTTAACCCACACTCCTCTAACCACAGACCCTGCATGTGTGTTACCAGAGCTGGTTTTAAAGCTGCCAGCAGGTAGCCAATCAGCAGCAATTAGCTAATTGGCAGCCCTCACCTGCATGCCCCGTGACACAGGAGTGATCAGGCCTGCATGCACAGTGACACAGGAGTGATCAGGCTCCTAGTACATAACATCACACATCAACAAGGTGACAAAAACATAATTTTTCCACCTTAGAAATATAGCTAAGGTACGGCCGTTTATAAATAAAAAAGACGCTGAAAAACTGATCCATGCCTTTATTTCAAGCCGACTTGACTACTGTAATGGTCCACCCAAAAAAAAACACAGAACGACTTCAACTCATTCAAGAGGAGAGACCACATCAGTCCAGTATTAGCTAACCTACACTGGCTTCCGGTAACATTTAGAATTGATTTCAAGGTCCTCCTCCTTATATACAAAGCACGAAATTTAACAGGACCAAGCTACATTGCAAATTCTCTAGTCAAGTATGTGCCTCCTAGAACATTGCGATCATCTACTACTGGTCTATTGAAGGTTCCAAGTCTAAGGAAAATCGGGGATGCAGCCTTTGCAAACTATGCACCAAAGTTATGGAACACACTACCTATGGACATTAGGGAAGCTAGATCTCTTAATATTTTCAAAAATAAGCTAAAAACTTACCTCTTCACCATAGCCTTCTAATACACTCTGCTGTTGATTGTACTGTAGCACTATTTTACTCTGTCCATTCTATTGCGTAATTTTACTATCTATTCTATTCTACTATTTTATTGCACTGTATTATTTTACTCTGTCTATTACTTTTTATTACAGGTTCAAAACTGTCAGGTATTAAATTGTGTGGGTATCAAACAAGAGACTGTCAGGCTTTAAAACTGTGTATAGGACAGAGGCCTAGAACTGTACCCTGAGAGAGGGAACTGCGCCCTGAGAGGGAGGTTTGCCCTGAGTGGGAGGTTCGAAGGGTCAAAGTGGGTATAAAACAGGAGGGAAGACTGTCAAGTTTTAAACTGTGGATGGATACCAAACAGAGAAGGTAAAGACGACTTTGAACTGTTGAACAGTAATCCAGATTTGTATTCTATTTTATTGCACTGTAAATATATATTTTTTATCTAATCTATTCTACTATTTTATTGCACTGCACTATTGCACTATTTTACTCTGTCTATTTTATCTTACTCTTTTTATTATTGTCTATTTAAAACTGAATCAAACCATAAACAAGGTGGCCTGTTGGGATGTGAAAAACTGTGATTTTATGTCTGCGCTTTATGTGCTCATTTTATGCCTGTCTTTTTTCTGCTGTGAAGCACTTTGAGCTGCAGTTTCTGTATGAAAGGTGCTGTATAAATAATGTTTATTAATATTATTATTATTATTATTATTATTATTATTATTATTATTATTATTATTATTATTATTATTATTATTATTATTATTATTATTATTACATAAACAGCCCGCTAGCTCCTTAAGAGCCTCCTTAATCATGCAACCACAGGACCATGTCCACACAGAATCCAACCACAGGCAACGCAAAACCAATTTGCGCCTGATCAAAATTAGATTAGATTCTAAAAAAAGAGGAATGGGTGACATGGTGTCAGGAGAGGGGCGCACAGCAGCTGAAGTGAAAAATAAATAGGCTGATGTGAAATCAGAGGCCACATTTTTTTTTCTCGCAAAACTCCATTGGTATCCAGACATAGAGATGCAAATTACTCATCTAGTGTTGACTCTGCACCTCACATCCCAGGAATTTATTATTAATTATGAATTATTATTCTTATATTTTTTCCTAAACGTTTTACAGCAATATTAGTGGTGAACTCCTATTGCTAACTCCATGTTTAAATACTTTTTTTTATTAGATATTATCTGAGGAATGATGTTGTCAATCTCTATTCATAAATGTCACACTTAAGTTATAACAATAGATCATGTTACATTATAGCAATAAATCAGGCCGGGTGATCAGAGTGTGCGCGGGGCAGCTGGCTGGTGTGTTCACAGACATTGTGTGTGGTCCCCTCCTGTTCAAGTCATCCACCATTGTGCCAGTAAGCCTACCAAAAAATAGCAAGGTAGCATGTTTAAAGGACTGGCACCCTGTTGCCCTCACTAAAAAGAAAAATACCACCTGAATTGGACCCTCACCAATTAGCTTACTGGCTAAACAAATCCACAGACGACGTAATAGCCACAACACTCCACAAAGCCCCTACCCATCTTGATGAGAGGGGTTCCTATGTGAGGATGTTATTAATTGACTATAGTTCACTATTCAACACCATAGTCCCTGCCAGATTTGACACCAAGCTCAGGGACCTACTGTCGGACTCAACCCCAGTATGAGCAGCTGGATCCTGGTTTGCCTGTTTCTCCAGGCAAAGAATTTAACCATACCAACGAACCCTTGATGAACCCTTCTTTTTTAAGTTCATACAATGTTTACTAGAAACAGTAGATGGGGTTTGGAGTGACAGTTGTTTGCGCTTTTTTGAGATTAGAGGGCAATGTTTTTCTTCAGTTCTGACTTTTTATCACAGCAATAGATTTCATACTGATTCTATATCAGTATCAGATGTGGAATACTGGACACATTGTGTCAGTGTCAAGGCCACTGTTCCAGGTATGACCAGACTGCAGTGACTAGGCTAAAGCTTTTAATATGGCCCCTAGGAGGATTAGCTGTTAACAAGGTTAAGTACAGCGTCAGCGAAAGAGAGGATTGGGCCGCTGGCATTCTGCCTGCCTATACCTGGGCCTCAACAGAACTCTGCAAGGGTCCATGACTACAAACAAACAAGAGTCAGATGGGGGCAGCTTCAGAGTGTTTGTCAGCTGTCCAGAAAAAAGGAATGCACGTTGTGGACTAGAGTCAGACTACCAGTTGACTGAAATAATAGATGTCAATGGATGACTGAAATTTAGTGATATTTCCAGATTTAAAACGTGACCAAAATGTCAAATAAGTAAAATGGACTTTAAAATGTTTCTGTCAAAATGAACACTAATTGAATACCTCAGATGAAGAACCATATACGTCTGGTTTCAAACCTACTCATATCTAAACTTGGAGTATTATTTATTGTCACTTCTCAATTGAAGTTAGAACTTAAATCAATAATCTGCTCTCCAGAGTCGCAGAATCACATTTTAATGGGTGAGCTCTAACTATGCTAAATGTAGCTAAACATTTATTTGAAATGTAAGTACAATAACTTGTTAGTTTTAATAAAAAAAATTTAAATACAAACTCCAATTGTTTATTTTCACTACATTCCTACATTCCTTTGTCTGATCAAGACAATAGCCCACATCTCCCACCATATCAAGGTTTTCTGCTGGTAAACCTATGTCTGTCACATTACATTTACATTTAGCTGACGCTTTTATCCAAAGCCACTTACAAATTGTGTACAGCAGGAGGGGTACACCTCTGGTGGCTGAGGGTAAGTGCACAGGGCCGCCTCAGGGGGTGTGCGAGCAGTGCGGTCGCACAGGGCCTCGTGGGAAGGGGGGCCTCGCACAAAAAAAAAAAAAAAAAATAATTGCGAGGCCCCCCTTCCCGCGAGGCCCTTTTTCATCACAGACCTAAAATCTAGTTTTGCTTATATGCTTATATATTTCACATTAGACACGTTTGTAGAATGTGTCTGACTTGTTCCTGGCTCTGCGGCTCTGCAGCAGACATACTCACTATTGGAGCTCTGGGGCTCTGCAGCAGACATACTATTGGTTTCAACGAAGGGAGGGGTTACATGTGTACAGTCGGCCAGCGTGCGTCAGCTGCGTTTGACTATTTCGCGCGTGCAGCATTGGAGGTTATGCTTATGCCAGCCAAGACGAAGAGGACGGTCGTTCGGCAGATGGACTGAAGATGAAAGTTGTTGCATGTTAGACAGTTCAGTCAGGCTAGCCATGTCGGCTTAGCTAAAGGCAGGGACAGCTAGTTAGCTTTAGCTACGTTATAATATCGAGTGCTAACGTGTGGTTCAGTCGGGATAGCCATGTCGGCTAGTAGCTAGCTTAGCTAAAGGCTAACTAGCGTTAGCTAACCTAGAGAGAGCGCGTGCAGCATTGTTATGCCAAGATGAAGAGGACGGTCGTTCGGCAGATGAACTTCGTCAACTCCACGCAGTTGTCTCCATCCTCTTGGACGTTTGGTGAGTTTTTAATGCACTCTATTCTATTCCCGCCGTGGATATATCTCTCTCTCTCTCGGGCCGGCTAGCTATCGTGGCTAAGGCTAACGTTATGTTGGCTAACATTATGTTGAGCCAAGCGGGCCGGCTAGCTAACGTAGCTAACGTTATATTGAGCCAAACAGGCCGGCTAGCTGTTGTAGCTAATGTTATATTGAGCCAAAGCGGGCCGGCTAGCTAACGTAGCTAACGTTATATTGAGCCAAACGGGCCGGCTAGCTGTTGTAGCTAATGTTATATTGAGCCATGCGGGCCGGCTAGCTAACGTAGCTAACGTTATATTGAGCCAAACGGGCCGGCTAGCTGTTGTAGCTAATGTTATATTGAGCCAAGCGGGCCGGCTAGCTAACGTAGCTAACGTTATATTGAGCCAAACGGGCCGGCTAGCTGTTGTAGCTAACGGTGTGTACCTGGTGTCAGTACCTGGCTACTCTATTTGCAGTTAGCCTATTTAGCTGATGTCGGCCGTTGGCTCCTTGCTACCTTGTTTTCTCTAGTATAGACCCTCTTCTCTTTGGATTTAAGTGTTGATCTTTGTCCTTTTGGATCTATGTATATTCATGTTGCCTTTGTGAAGTTATCTTTTCCTTCTGTTTTGTTCTTCCATTAAAAGTTGAATATCCTTTAGGGGCTCATCTTAGTTGTCTTGCTTATCTCTCTCATACATGCTCTCTCTCTAACACACACACACACAGACATGCTCTCTCTCTCTAACACACAAACACACATGCTCTCTCTCTCTCTCTTTCTAACACACACAGACATGCTCTATATCTCTCTCTAACACACAATATTACATGCTCTCTCTCTCTATATATTTCTCTCTCTTTCTAACACACATATACATGCTCTCTCTCTAACACACACACAAACAGACATGCTATCTCTCTATCTCTCTCTTTCTAACACACACAGACATGCTCTATCTATCTCTCTCTCTTCAATTCAAATGGGCTTTATTTCACATTCTTGTATTTCTCCCAGTATGTATGGGAGTTTTGAGTTATTGTCCATGTTTTCAAAGTCTCTTTGGGTGTTTGCAATGTTTGGGACACACACACATTTTACACTGTACATTGGAATATTGACAAAGCCTTACTTGGTCATTTACTGTACAACTAGGTTAGGACATTTGTAGGGGCCAGTTTCGAATTGCAGTCTCACGTAGGTGTTTTTTGAGAGTGTTTTTGAAGGTGGGTAGTGATTCACATTCCTTTACAGCTTTAGGCAGGGCGTTCCACATTATACAGTGCTGTATATTTGTACTACGACTAGTAATAATATCGGCCGATATGGCCGTTTTTTTACACATCGGTATCGGTCCGATATCAAGATAGGGCCGATATAAAAAAAAAAAAAAAAAAAAATCTTTTTTTTCTTCTTTTTACATGTTTTGGCCTTAAATAGTTTCAAAATATCAGTCATTTCTGAAAATAAGTTACAAAAGTAAAAAAAATTATGCGTTTTGGAAAATAGCTCTTTATTTGATTATCATAAAAAAGTGTTTTCTATACAGAGATATCGACATCGGTAAATATCGGTATCGGCCAGAACAGCAATATTAATATCGGTTATCGGTATCGGCCACAATTTTCACATCGGTTTGATTGATTGATTGAAAAGTTTATTAACAGATTGCAGAATGGGTACAGTACAGTACAGCTCAATACGTACAATTGTTAAGGGGATGCAGACCAGAGAAAGACTTTCGACTTGTTTACATCAGTGCATCACTAACTACGACTATGCTTGCACCTCATGGTACCAAAGCACCTCAAAGGCGCTAAAAACAAGATTACAAACATCACAAAACAAACTGGTCAGACTTCTACTTGACCTTACCCCTAGAACCCACCTCACATTCACTCACAGACGGCAGAGGTGCCAACCTGCTCATCAGGAGCAATTGGGGGTTAAGCGTCTTGCTCAAGGACACTTTGACACGCTGCCGGGAACATTGGAATGCGCTGGCTGCAACCCCCACACACCATTGAAATGCTAATTGTCCAGCACCTAGTATTTACTACTCTCATGATGGAAGCAGGCTACTCTCTCATGATAGAAGCAGGCTACTCTCATGATGGAAGCAGGCTACTCTCTCATGATAGAAGCAGGCTACTCTCATGATGGAAGCAGGCTACTCTCATGATGGAAGCAGGCTACTCTCTCATGATAGAAGCAGGCTACTCTCATGATGGAAGCAGGCTACTCTCTCATGATAGAAGCAGGCTACTCTCATGATGGAAGCAGGCTACTCTCTCATGATAGAAGCAGGCTACTCTCTCATGATGGAAGCAGGCTACTCTCATGATGGAAGCAGGCTACTCTCATGATGGAAGCAGGCTACTCTATCATGATAGAAGCAGGCTACTCTCATGATGGAAGCAGGCTACTCTCTCATGATAAAAGCAGGCTACTCTCTCATGATGGAAGCAGGCTACTCTCATGATGGAAGCAGGCTACTCTCTCATGATAGAAGCAGGCTACTCTCATGATGGAAGCAGGCTACTCTCTCATGATGGAAGCAGGCTACTCTCTCATCATCTCATGATAGAAGCAGGCTACTCTCTCATGATGGAAGCAGGCTACTCTCATGATGGAAGCAGGCTACTCTCTCATGATAGAAGCAGGCTACTCTCTCATGATAGAAGCAGGCTACTCTCATGATGGAAGCAGGCTACTCTCTCATGATAGAAGCAGGCTACTCTCATGATGGACGCAGGCTACTCATGATGGAAGCAGGCTACTCTCATGATGGAAGCAGGCTACTCTCATGATGGAAGCAGGCTACTCTCTCATGATGGAAGCAGGCTACTCTCATGATGGAAGCAGGCTACTCTCTCATGATGGAAGCAGGCTACTCTCATGATGGAAGCAGGCTACTCTCATGATGGAAGCAGGCTACTCTCATGATGGAAGCAGGCTACTCTCTCATGATAGAAGCAGGCTACTCTCATGATGGAAGCAGGCTACTCTCTCATGATAGAAGCAGGCTACTCTCATGATGGAGGCAGGCTACTCTCTCATGATGCTTCCATCATGCTGTCTTTGTAATGTCTGTTCTGTTGTGCTTTTAGTTTTGGCCCAAGAAAAGTAGCTGATGTTCTGCCAGCTAATGGGGCTCATAATACAATCCCAAGTCCTGCTTAGCTACATAACTAATCAAAGAAATTGTGTGTTTTTCAGGGAAACCAGCATATGAAATGTATGAAACCCACCCCCAGACTGGGCACCTTCTGTTGACCTCGGGCACACAGAGGTCAAAGCAACACACACTGATCGCTTTACCCGGAAAACGAAGAGACAGCTACACCGGTATATCATAAATGTCTAGATGTTACAGTACTGTCTATCTGTATGTCATATAAGTTATGATGAATTGAAAATGGGGGACCCTGATGTAAACAAGACGAATGTCTTTCTCTGCTCTGCATCCCCTTAACAATTGTGTGTATTGAGCTGTACTGTATTGTACCCATTCTGCAATCTGGTAATAAAATGTTCAATCAATCTGCTCCTCCCAGACCAGCGATGGATGAAGCTGCAGCTCCACAGAGGTCAGAGGTGCATGAAGCTCCACCACCACTTGAAGCTGCACAGATGTCAGAGGTGCATGAAGCTCCACCACCAGTTGAAGCTGCACAGATGTCAGAGGTGCATGAAGCTCCACCACCAGTTGAAGCTGCACAGATGTCAGAGGTGGACGAAGCTCCACTACAGGACCACATAGAACAGGAGGAATGCAGTGGGTGTAACCGTATGCGTGGTGAAATGAAGTCCATGCGTGATGAAATGAACTACTTGTTCGAGGAGAACATGACCCTGAGGAAATAGTTGTCCCAGGTGAAGATGAGTGCAGAGTCCTTGAAAGATGATGATGTGAAGGTCAGATTCTACACTGACCTTCCATATTGGACCTTGCTGCAGGCTTTGCACACATTAGTTATTCCATGCCTGACAAAGGCAGGCCGAAAACTGTCTCCTTTCCAGATGCTTCTCCTAACTCTGATGCGACTGAGGCTGAATCTGCCGCAACAGCACCTTGCACACCTCTTCGGTGTAAGCCGAACAACAGTGGCCACCGTGTTTAGAGAGACCTTATGTGTACTACATCATCACCTCTCAGAGTTGGTACACTGGCCGAGTAGACATTGCCTCCAACTAACCATGCCACATCAGTTTGTAGAGGCTTTTGGCAATCGTGTTGCGGTTATTCTGGACTGCTTTGAAATTGGCACTGAGAGACCATCAAATCTGAAAGCGCAGGCACAGACATATTCCCACTACAAGCAAAAGCACACTGTTAAGTACCTGATTGGCATTACACCACAGGGGTCTATCTCTTTCTGTCGTAATCACAGCACGGGCCTACTTCACTCCCCCTCCTTTTCCCCTCACGTCCTCCACACGCTCCTCTTCATCCCCCTCTCTATCCACTGCGCACTCCTCATCATCCTCTCTTTCTTCCTTCACCCTCATTCACCCAGCTGTAGTCCATCCCCCTAATCCACACACGGGCAAACACCCCACTCTCCCCAGCTGCACCCTATCCTCCCCTGATGAGGGGACTATATCTGCACCTCGACGCTGACCAGAAGCTGTCGTGGTATTAATTACCACTGCCCAGGTACGACGTCTCTGCCACAAGCTCTACTGCTAGATACCCTCCGTGTATTGGCTTACTCTAACTCGTTTCTCTCCTGTGCCCCAAAGGACCGCCGTCCCTGTCTGGACGTCACCTGTTCCCGAGAGGAACACCTATCTCCCGCTGCCACCCAGCAGCTCCAGCGTCCCTGTCTGGACGTCACCTGTTCCCGAGAGGAACACCTATCTCCTGCTGCCACCCAGCAGCTCCAGCGTCCCTGTCTGGACGTCACCTGTTCCCGAGAGGAACCCCTATTCACCCGCTGCCCCCCCAGCAGCTCCCCCGACAAGCACCAGGACCGCTTGCTCGCTCACTGCCGCCGTGGCAGCCACAGGACAGAACATTAACCCCGTTCTATTTTCCCCCCCAATTCCTGTGTTGCTCAATTCAATTAAACACCCTTGAAACCGCTCCCTTTCTCTTCTCGCGTATTCAGCAATTGGGCTGTGCTCCAGACTCCAGTTCTCACACTTTCATTTCCAAAGGGTGGGGAGGGCGTGTAAGTGACAAGCATCTGACCGAGAACAGTGGTCTCC
This sequence comes from Notolepis coatsorum, assembly GCF_963971535.1. Lineage (NCBI taxonomy): Eukaryota > Metazoa > Chordata > Actinopteri > Aulopiformes > Paralepididae > Notolepis > Notolepis coatsorum. The sequence goes on from NC_140184.1 coordinate 22,397,040, forward strand.
TCAATAAACTGTTGCCTGGAGACTTGGTTTTAGCAGACCGTGGATTTGACATTGGGGACCATGTTTCATTAATGTATCGGTGAAAATCCCTGGATTCACAAGCGGACGTGCCCAGATGGATCCAAAATCTGTAGAAGAGACACTGCAAATAGCTCACCTCAGGGTCCATGTTGAAAGAGTGATCGGTTTGGTACGCAATAAGTATCGCATGCTACATAATACCATACCAGTCCAACTGCTGGTTCCATTTGAAGGCGAGGACTTTTCTTTCATTGACAAGATTGTGACTGTGTGCTGTGCCTTAACGAATATGTGCCACAGTGTTGTTATGAAACCACCAGACCATGCGTTACCAGATAGTGAGGGAGAGACGGAGTGAGGTACTGAGGTAAATCTGTTATGCTAAAGCTAAAATGGAAAATCAATGCCTCTTAGTTTTACTGATGTGGATTATTTAAATTCAGTTTGTCATGTTTTCAAAGTTATTTGAACAATGTTATGTCCTGTAAATACTAGGGCTGTCAAAAGTTAATGCTTTAACTGTATTTCACAGGAGAGAAACTGTATTCATTGAAAGCTATTAAAATTGCCTTTGAATCTAAATATACTTTCTGTGTTTTTACATTAATTCCATGATTTCTAAAAAAAAATATTTCAAACCATTCCAATTATTAACACCTTTACTGCTGTAGCATACGATTGGTAAAACAGTAACATATGGTAAACATTGGTACAACATTGCTAGAACAGATGTAATATAGCATTGTATATTAGTATACTGCATAGTATATTGTATATTGTATGGTAACTCAGTTACTTCTAGTCTGCATCGAACATTGTACATATGTCTATACTGAACACTGGGACATCTATTTTTACTTGTCTAGCACAGTCTCTGGAGCGTAACAGTAAGAAGCATTTTGTATAAAAGTATTCTGTACTAGGGCGGTTAGGTGGTCGAGCGGAGATTGCGTTCGTCACCAGCCCCGGAGCTGTGAGCTGGATTCGCCTGTTCGAATCCAGCTCACAGCTCCGGGGTTGTCACCAGCTTGGCTGGCCGTCTGCACTGATACAATTGGCTGTATCAGAGGGTGGGAGAAGCTGGCGGGGTGGGTCCGGGTCGTTGTAAACAGCGACTCCTACAGTTCGGTCGGGGCGCCTGCTAAGCGCAGATTGGACGTGAGGGGGATAGTGTGGTCCTCCCACACGCTACGCCCTCTCAATGAGAATCCGCGCTGCCAGGTGAAAAGAAGCGGTGATTGGCTGGACGTGTGTCGGAGGAAGCACGTGGTAGCCTCCACTCTCCCAAATGATCTGACTGTGGGGGGTAAAGCGCAGCGACCAGGAAGGGACTGGGAATTGGCATACGACTAACATTGGGATGGGAGAAAAATCGGAGGAAAAATGGAGGGGGAAAAAGACCAATAAAAAAACAGAAGAAGGAAAAAAATCCACATCTGGCATGAGTCGCACCACCACACAGTCTTTCGTCGTCCACACAACAAAGTCACAAAAGTTTGACATAGTCACAAAGATCTGAGTTTGTGTTTGCCTGTAGTATTTGTGTGCCCGCTTCTAGCTAAACATCCCGTCTGTACATTCAAGGCAAAGGTTTTTATCTTCAGAAGCCTGCAGGATAGTGTTGTAGCGGTGCTTGGATGGGCATTTCACCTCCACACAGCCTTTCCCACAACATGTACAGTGAGTGAGCCCATCAGGGGATGCACCAACTTCTGGAAATGAGTGATTTATTACAAACCCACATTGTTCCACTGTCAGGTTCTCGTGCTTGGGTGCCATCATTGTTATGAAGGTCTGCCTTGCTTTTTCCTCGTTTTCTATTCCCCATTTCATGGCCTCTGGAATTTTCTCAAGTTTTGTTTTCTTTGGGTAGCACACAGCATTCACAGTAGAGATGGCTGGCTTGGTGACACTGGTGGACACCACGTCATGGATCTTCGAAGCTGTGATTCTTCCAGCTCTGAATGTATACCAGCCGTAGGATTTGTATTGCTGCCTCGTCTTTTTTTCCACTGCTGCTGCCTGAGTCTCAGATACTGCTACTGCATGCCTGAGGCCCTCACAGTACTGGTGAAGGACGGACAGCTCACAGCCATCCTTTCCCTGGTCACGAAGGAGTTGTAGGGACTTCGGCACTATATACATGGCTTTACAGGGTCTGCATAGTGCCGATGGTACTCTTCCGATCCGATGTTGTAAACAGCCTTGGCAGTGTGCAGAGCCTTTAAAAAGAGTGACATGTCCGTATGTGTGGGGTCGTCCGCTTTCGGACATGTACCGCCGACACGGGTCCGGATCCCTGGCACTCCTCCCTCTCCACTGATGAGCTTGTCAAACCCCTTCTTCTTTGCAGCAGCAGAAGAGTAGTCGATGTTGTGGGTTGCTGCTGCTTCAACCTTGTTTGAATTAGCAGGCAACATCCAGTAGGCTGCAACATCAGTGCACGTCTTCGATCCCCTTATCCTCACTGCAGCTTCAATCTTAAACAGTAGACCCGCTACATGTGTGCAAGATTCTGCCACGCCAGCCATGCATGTGCAATGGGCAGTCTCCACTTTGCCACTTGAATGAAGGATAACCCATGGCTCGAGTGGAGCTTCCCTTAGCCGCTGAGAGTGCAAAACCTAAGACATAAATATAATTGAAATTAGTATAGAATAAATAAACAACAACACTCATAAGAAGCTTCACTTTAACAGCTAATCACCACCACAGGCTAAAATCAAAAAGTGCAAAAACAGTGCCACTGAAGGGACAATGTACAATGCATTGTACCAGATATAGCTATGAGCTCATTTACATCTGCAGTCCCTGTACACTAACATTAGGTGAATTTATTGATTGAAATTTTTTATTACCAGATTGTAGAATGGGTACAGTACAGTACAGCTCAATACACACAATTGTTAAGGAGATGCAGACCAGAGAAAGACTTGTCTTGTTTACATCAGGGTCCCCCATTTTCAATTCATAATAGTTGCTATATGACAAATGATATGACAAATATATCAACAAAATAATAATAATTTTGTGTCTTATTACTGGATATTGTAAACAAGTCACAGTATAATTGTAATGTCATGCTTTTCTAGTGTTTTACCTAGGCTACTCTATCACTGCACAGAAATTAGTCATTTTCTTTTGAAAGTGGTCATCAATGGTTACAGGCAGCCATACTGAAATAAGTATAATGACACAAACATTCCGTGCAATCTGTTAAATAAAGTTATTTCATTCATTCATTCATTATTTCCATCGTTGTCCCTGGAGTAAACGTTACGTTACCTTGTTCGTCGTCTGTGTAATAACAAAGCCATCGTAGTTTCAGTTGCATTCCAGATCCACCCTGTTGTTGACATGTCCTTAATTCTTTGAAAACATAACGTTACTGAAATGAATAAGGAATGCAATGTTCGCTAGCTTCACAATAAAGTCTCTCTCAGTCTCGCGCCGTCCCAACGTTGATAGTGGCTCGTCTGTTATCGACACAAAGGCACAGTGATGAATGAGGAAGTCAATAGACCGCCGCCGGTCGACTTTGTGCCTCCTGGCGGCATAAAACAGAACAGCAGCCTGGGTTCCTAATTAATTCCAACGACGTGATATCACCGTGCGCGCGTCGCGGCAAAGCGGGGGGGGGGGGGGGGGGCCTCGCGTTTAAATCTCGCACAGGGCCTCGCATTTCTCACAGGCGGCCCTGTAAGTGCACATCCTAATCAAATTCCATGACTGCACATTATCTGGTATCGGAAAATCTATTGAGACAGTCCAATGTGACTTTCATCTGTGCACCAAAACTATAAATGTTGGCGCTGCTCATGGGTGATCCACAGGTCTAGCACATCTTGAGTTCCAACGACTGGTACACAACTGCTTTTGTATCTTGCCAGCCTGTCTTCACAGGTTCGTCGTCAGAAGATGATGGTCATGGTCAACTGATGGTTGTTTGCAGTATAGCCCACCTGTGATGAAGTGGTGATACAATTGTCAGTGATATAATCTCAGTTCAGACTGGAAACATACATTTGGCCATTGGATGTTAGCTCAGATTGCTTTACATACAGGCACAGAGTCGTTAAGAACACAGCGCACACCAGCCTGTCCGATTTACGACTGCTCTTCAGCGCTCCTAAATTCTGCTCTTAGTTAGGGGGGATTCCCCGAGAAGGGACCGTTCGTGAATCCCAAAACGGCCCGAACATATCTTAAGTGGAGCTAGGACAAAATGTTGTCTGATCTTTTGTTTTAAATCCGTTGGTGACTGAGACCCAGTGTCTCTTAATCTGCTATTCAAATCAGTGTCTCCTATTCTGTCTCTTAATCTGATGAAACACATTAGACACCCAGACAAATTCAACTCCTGCTTTGTAGAGCGTGTGGTAGTCATCAGATATAAGTCTGTAATAGTTGACACCCTGCTTTAGCCCCCCCCCCCGATGCATGTCATAGTTCTCTCATGCAGTCTCATCTGTTACAATGACTTGTTACTGCGAAAAGATCAGAGAGGAAAGCAATCAGGACTCTTGGGATTGTTTTTCTTTGCATCAGTAGGTATTACTAACTCTCTGTTGGAGAGCAGGATATGTTAAATGGCTTATTATCCTTTGCCGTAACTTTCATCATGGCGGTAAGCTCCTGTGTGAACCCTCTGATCATTAGCCTAAGCCATTACACTCATCTTCACCTTCAAGATACATCTTCAAGATGCAGACAGAATCTTATGAGGACAAGATAATATACAAGGTTGCCATGAGGTGAATTAACTTAAATGCATTCAACCGTTTCAGGTGTAGATTCTCACTTACTTAAAGCTACTCTATAATAATAATAATACATTTTATTTATAAAGTGCTTTTCAGGAACCCAAAGACGCTGACTCTGTCTTTATGAAGTCTGTGTGCCAACCATAGATGTTGAAACGGCAACATTTTCAGTTTGCTGCGTTAGACAGTTACAGTATCTAGAAGGAAGCAACGTTATTGATTTGCAGAATATTTTTCTCTGATCATCCCAATCCCAGTCATACCAAACAAAGATGATTTAGAAGGAATTTCAAGGTTCTACTGATTCAACCTTCAAGGCGAGTCTGGCCCCAGCTACATCACAGGCCTTTTAATCCCTCATGAGCCACAGGGCGTAATCTAAAATAACCTCAGACAGGGCCACTCGGAATGTTCCTCTAATGATAATTGTTCTGAAGGGCCAGATTAACACTGAGAATCTACGTTTTATTGTTTTATATAACTTGTATATTATTTATATATATAAGCTATATCCCTTTAAGCCTCCGTTTGAATCATAGCATTATTCGCTTTCCTCATTGGATAACGCCCTTGACACTGGCGGCGCCAAGAATCGCGCCCCCCAGACAAGTTCAAAGACGAGTCTGGACAAGTTGAGACATGCCCTTGGCCAGCGCATTGATTCCGGACAAGAGATTCGGTTGCGCCCTAGAAAGCACTCTAAGTATATATATTGTGGAAGGCGCAAACAAGCAGTTCGTCATTTAGTGTGAATCTAACGTTAACGCAGTTCGTTCGGTGTGCAGCAGTAACAAGCAGTTTGTTCGTTTAGTAACTAGTGTGAACCTTAGCAAGTGTGTGTGGACTTAACGTAATTAGTATCAGAACACGAGGTGAACCTAGCAGCAGAACTATTGGACATGTGAGCATTGGAACCTACCGCGGCGTATCGTTACGGATAACTAGTAGCTCCTTAGATACTACCTTGATATTGTAGAACCATTGTTGGTGGATTATAGTGACTTGTGGAAACGTAGTACCGTGGAGAAGAGCATCGTTAATACCATTGTCGTTTGGATTTAACTACCCTGAAGATCTGCATCGGGCTAGCTTCGAGGACGAAGCTGGCTAGCTATCATCACTGCCATCGGGCTTTGGATTACAGCTATTACCCTGCTACCGAGCACTTGGATTACAAGGACCGGATCCGTATGAGACCCCCTTTCTTCAAGTGACCAGCCTGAGTATCCGTCTATTCTTCAATCCCCTGGAGCTTACTACTCTGTGGGAGGAAATCACCAGTCTCCAGCTATACCCTCGTTTGCCCCCCTATATCGCCATCTCACGCCATGCAGCGTCCCGGTCTAGTATCCTTAGCCTAGGAATTATTAATTCCTACTGACTTTGATACTCTGACATTCTAATATCATTCGCCATAAAAGAGCGACCAAGTAATTCTCAGTTGTATATCTGCTATTAATAATAAAATACTGTAAACGATATCTCTTTGTCACCGTGCCGTCTATTGAGTGTCTGCCATAATTAACTGTACTGTCTGGCAAGTAATAATAATATGTAGTAGTGGTTTAATCTATCACAATCTTTAATACAGTCAGGGTTTTGTAACCCCTCAGTTACAATAATAATAATAACAATAATAATAATACTCAACTCATAATTAACTTTTTCTGCCAACTTTTCTTCCTTTTATAAACATCCTTTTGATATTATATTACCTTTCACTGTGCAATTTCATAGCTATATTTTTTTACCTTCATTTTAAATGACATATGAAGCACTTTGATACTTTGTTTTGAATAGTCTATAAATAAAGCAGCATAGTAAAATGTAGTCACTTATTTTGAAGGCAAAAATAAAAACAAGAGTAACAGCTTGACATGTTCATCTAAATGGCACGATGAGACACATCAAATGTTTAACATGTTAGAAGATCTCTCTTCTAATCAACGACATGGTGCAGAAGAAAAGTTCATTCATTAATAAAAGTCATTAGTTATCGGTCATTATTACATGGCGTTTTAACATTCGCCAAAATGCTTGATTGTGATTGGTCAATAGCGCTCGGTTGCCCCTAACAGCGGTCAATTATTTCTCGATAATTCACCGCTGCTACAGGCAACGCACAATAATGGCCGCTGTTAGGGGCAACAGAGCGCTATTGACCAATCACAATCAAGCATTTTGATCGCAGTCACGAAAGCTAAGCTTTACCACTATGCACAGCTGCACTACATCAGGTGCAATCAAGTCCACACACCTGCCGGCAATGACAGAGGAGCAACAGAACAACTGCGTCTGCATTTGATCTCGTCTTGTCGATGGTGTAAAATGAATTACGTATATTGTTAGTAAGTTAGCCCTGTAATAAGCGGGATACTTGGTCATTGTCGCAAAATAATACATCTTGATATTTGTCTAGTCTAGTGTGTTCATTAGATGGGTGAAATCCTCTTTCAGTGCCTCTGTGCCTGTTTTAGTAGGCAGTTAGCCTCTGGTATGCGTGCCATTAGCGTTAGCCACGCTTCTAGGCATATTTTCTTTTGGAAAGAATGATAAAAAAAATATATTATAATTTTTATTTTTTTATTCGACTAAGAGGTTGGCCAGTCGACTATGGCTCCTTTCGACCGATTAGTCGACTAATTGACTAATAGGGGTCAGCCCTACTATACATTATCCCTTACTTAATATAATTCTGACGTTGTGGAGGTGGGAACAGAGTAGATGGGAGGAGAGGAATGGAAAGCAGAGGTGGAAAGGAGAGATGAGACGGAGAGGAGAGGAGAGGAGAGGAGAGGAGAGGAGAGGAGAGGAGAGGAGAGGAGAGGAGAGGAGAGGAGAGGAGAGTCTTAGTGATAATACAGCAAATGACTTCACTGGATGACTTTCTGTCTGACGTACACAAATACCCAGTGGGTGGCAGTAGAATACAGCACTATCATTTAGACCTGGGTGTATGGGTAGGGTACTGTAAAGGGTAAATGGAAAGATGCCAGCAATGTTTCAACTCTCTCTCTCTCTCTCTCTCTCTCTCTCTCTCTCTCTCTCTCTCTGACACCCCTGGCCTGATGAGTCGGTCCTGATTTCTCATCACTGGTCTCAGCCTGTAAATAAACACCCACCCACCCACCCACACTCAAACACATACATAATCACACATACGCAAGCTAGTTCATTATCATGTTTGTTTTGGTTGCCTCAAGTGCAGCTCAAACAGCGCAGTCAGGTGACAGACAGTTATGCTCTTCAGTTTGTTGACAATCACAGCTTCAAGTTTTGGAGCGCAAAGAGGGGCGGTGCTCCATGGTGACCCCATTGCTAGGGCATGTTATGTTGATGGACATGTTATGTGTATGCCTCTTTCATATGACATATAGGCCTGTATCCATTCACTCTTAGCTATCAACGCCTTTTGTCCTCCAAGTTGTTCATCTTCTCCCCCACCTCTCTTATGCTTCCCACTATTCAACCTCTGCATGTATTTCTCAACCCTTCCAAAATAGAAGCTGTTTTGACAGAAGGGGTATGACGTTTTTAACCCCTCTTTCTCTCTATATATATCACTCCCTCTCTCATTCTCTCTCTCTCCATCTATCTCTCTCATTCCCATCACCACCATCCTCTATTGTTCTTCCCCACTCCTCCCTCCTTAACTCGCCCCTCTCTTCACTCTGTTCATGTCATCCAGCCAGAGAGGCGTGATGAGGCACGGAGAGAAATCCATCTTTAGTGGAAACTGGAAAGATTATCCATCCATGGAAGAAAGGTGGAACGATACACAGGCAAAAACATAGGTCTGTGTACAAAGGAGCTTTGTGTTTGCTTTGATGTGATCACTGAGGAGGAAATAGCGAGGAGGAATCAAAACAGATTGATAAAGGTCCAGTCATATACCAGCAAGTTTCTAAGTCTGAACTAACATCAGATTAAAGTACAACAGCATACAACATACAGGTGATTAAACTGGGTACAAAATATACAAATGAGTAGTACCGAGTGTAGTGCTAATCAGATGTGTGTAGGGGAGAACGGGGATGGTTGTCACACTTTTTACTCTAGTGTGAATTGCTCATCATCATCTTTCAATAGTCATTCCTACATTAAATTTAAGCTTACGATGTTGGCTTGAAATGTGTATCCCTCTCATTTTCCAACGTATTGTAACAAAGAGGAAATTACCTATCAAAGACACTCTGACACATTGTGACAACCAACCCCATCACAGGGATGGTTGTCACACACTTAATGGGAAACATCTTAAAAAGAAGGCAAGAAGGAAGAACTCAATTTGAAAGTTGAATTGCATTGACAAGTTGACAAATACATAACTTAATGCATCTTAACATGATCATAAACAGGAAAGACATCTTTAGGCCATCCTATATAACAAAATAAGAACAAAATAAATAGACCTAACAATAATAGCCAACACAACTAGGCTACACTCATTCACTATCTGAGTTACAGTGAATGTAGGGTCTGGTTGCACATCCAACACTTCACCCATACCTCCCATGAACAGCTGTTGGAGAACGTGTCCATACAAACCAAACAAAAACAATCATCTTCATCTGATGAAGACTCCTCCTGTCTCTTTCTTTTCTGTTTCTTCTTCTTGCTGGCTGCCTTTTCCAGCTGGGGTGGAGTACACTGGGATGTACTAGGCTTGGCAGGTGGTCTAGGCTGGGATGTACTAGGCTTGGCAGGTGGTCTAGGCTGGGATGTACTAGGCTTGGCAGCAGGGCCGCCTCAGGGGGTGTGCGAGCAGTGCGGTCGCACAGGGCCTCGCGGGAAGGGGGGCCTCACAAAAAAAAATATATATATAATTTTTTTTATAATTTCTTTTTCTTTTTTATTTTTTGCTAGGCCCCCCTTCCCGCGAGGCCCTTTTTCATCACAGACCTAAAATCTAGTTTTGCTTATATGCTTATATATTTCACATTAGACACGTTTGTAGAATGTGTCTGACTTGTTCCTGGCTCTGCGGCTCTGCAGATACACTATTGGAGGCAGCTCTGAGGCTCTGCAGCAGAATTGGTTTCAATGAGGGGAGGGGTTACAGGTAAGGTAGCGTCTGACTATTTCGCGCGTGCAGCATTGGAGGTTATGCCAGCCAAGATGAAGAGGACATCGTTCGGCAGATGGACTGAAGATGAAAGTTGTTGCATGTTAGACAGTTCAGTCAGGCTAGCCATCCCGGCTAAAGACAGGGACAGCTAGTTAGCTTTAGCTACGTTATAATATTGAGTGCTAACGTGTGGTTCAGTTGGGATATAGCCATGATGATGTCGGCTAGTAGCTAGCTTAGCTAAAGGCTAACTAGCGTTAGCTAACCTAGAGAGAGCACGTGCAGCATTGTTATGCCAAGATGAAGAGGACGGTCGTTCGGCAGATGAACTTCGTCAACTCCACGCGGTTGTCTCCATCCTCTTGGACGTTTGGTGAGTTTTTAATGCACTCTATTCTATTCCCGCCGTAGATATCTCTCTCTCTCTCTCTCTCTCTCTCTCTCTCTCTCTCTCTCTCTCTCTCTCTCTCTCTCTCTCTCTCTCGGGAGCCAAACGGGCCGACTAGCTGTTGTAGTAGCTAACGGTGTGTGGCCTGGTGTCAGCACCTGGTGCGAGGGAGGTGAGCTTGGTGTTTCATTATGAGAATATCTCCATGCTCAAGTCGGCTATAGTCCGCGAGGGACTTGTTGCCGGCACCGCTATGGTAAACACCACTCTGTAGTGGGATGTGTATTGCCTTCTTTTTCCCTTCTCTCTTCGTATGAGAAGAGGAAAACACAGCGGCTGTCTGAAGTGTTGGCCTGTATTGCTTTTCTCACGTTGTACAGTTTTTCAGTGGTAGCCGCATAGCTTGCTTCTGCGTTAGCTAATGGTTAGCGATAGCCAGGTTGAGCTAACTGTTAGCCAGTTAGCTGTTTAGCTACGACGTTAGCTGCTCGTTTTCGCTCGGCTGGGAACGTTAGCTTGATGCTATCAGTTAGCCTAGAGTTAGCTGTTAGCTTGTGCTACGACCATTGACATTAGCCGTGAGAATAGCAGGCCCTGGCACTCTGACTACGACATCATCTTTGACAGAAGATGTAGTCGGGCCTGCACCATGACAAGGCTCCGGCCATAGCTTCTTTTTGTCCCGCCAGCGAGAGGCCTTTCGTCAACGCGGAGACCTGTGTTGCGGCCTTTCGCCCTGCGTTCCTTGGTGCAGGTAAGATGTCCATTGGACATTACCCCACTCTTCCTTCCTTCCCCTCCCGAATGTTTTGTTAATAACAATGTTTTTTTCCAGGCAAAACATATGTTACTTCACAACATTTGGAGATACGACATGTGCTGTGTGTGAATTGTCTTGGTTGTTTGTGTAGCTTGGGTAGCGTTGGCCAAAGCTGTGTGTGGCCTGGTGTCAGTACCTGGCTACTCTATTTGCAGTTAGACTATTTAGCTGATGTCGGCCATTGGCTCCTTGCTACTTTGTTTTCTCTGGTATAGACCCTCTTCTCTTTGGATTTAAGTGTTGATCTTTGTCCTTTTGGATCTATGTATATTCATGTTGCCTTTGTGAAGTTATCTTTTCCTTCTGTTTTGTTCTTCCATTAAAAGTTGAATATCCTTTAGGGGCTCATCTTTGCTTATCTCTCTCATACATGCTCTCTCTCTCTAACACAAACACACATGCTCTCTCTCTCTCTCTCTTTCTAACACACACAGTCTGCCTATGGCGGCCTTTCTCGATGGCTAGGCTGTGCTCGCTGAGTCTGTACCTAGTCAAGGATCTTCAGTCACAGTGCTCAGGTATTTTTTTTGTACCTTTGGGGGGGGGGGGGGGGGGGGGGGGGGCTCGCGTTTAAATCTCGCACAGGGCCTCGCATTTCTCCCAGGCGGCCCTGCTTGGCAGATGGTCTAGGCTGGGATGTACTAGGTTTGGTAGGTGGGCTGGGGTACATTGGGCTCTGCTCGGTCTGTCCTCAGCTCATCCATCACCTCCAAGTTGGTGAAGAAATGGTCCATGTTGTGCTCATTAGCACTTTGATCGCCATGGTTAAATTTATAATTTACCATCCCTTGCCATCTCTATTTGTCTATGGAGACAAATCTTTGCAGGGCTATAACTTTTTAAATTGTATTGCTAAATTGACATTATTATGGCCCATTCAATGTCCTATATCTATTGTTCAGGGTGTAGCAACGTTATACTTTTTCATTCACATATTCATACTAAAATACGGTCTAAAGTATAAGTATGTTTTTATCGTTTTCTGCAGCTTTCTCCAGAACTTGATTTATAGCCCTAAATGCATTATATTGATTATCAAATACAGTTTGGTAGGAATCTGTGCGAGATAAAAAATGTCAACTGGATGTGCTTCTAGGAGTTACTACGTATGATCTGATGTTGACCGGATGGGCGGGGGGTCGCTTATAATTCCGTGGGCAACGTTATATCATTCATCTAGTGTGGGTGATATGATCATCAGAGCAGTTAGTAAAGAACACGTTGGAAAATAACGCTGGATCTTACCGTATCTTACTCGCGCCGTTGGGCGATGAGCGTGGAGCAGAGATATTCATATTATGGGATGTAGAAATACCCGATCCATTTCCAGGTTGTATAATAGTATATACGTCCAAATCATGTTGTTTGTCGAGTTATTTGCAACCGATCGACATCCATTGTGTCAAGATGGAGTCCTGCTATTGATAGCGAGTGCCCGGACGAAATATGGGTGAGCACCACTCCATCCACATGACTTCCTGTTGGGCGATCTGCCGATCGGCCACCAGATGGCGCTCTTGAACCGTTAGAGAGTTGAGTGGAGCTCAGCAGTATATCTCAGGTCCCCGGGGGAGAAATATGATTTCGATCACAGATTTTTGAAATATTGATATCAAAGACATGTTACGGCGTCTTCGGCAGAATGAGCATGGCGGGGAATGACGAGTTACGGCGTTTCCGGCGATTAAAGTGTTAAAAGCACTGTCATGTGCTTGTCACATGTGACAACCAACCCCAAAGAAAATGTGACGACCAACCCCAACTGGTCTTGCTAGTATCAAGGCTAACAACCATCTAAAAATGTGTTAGTTAGCCAACAAACTAATCTAAACTAAACACACTTGTTAAGGGTAACAATTGTTTCATTATAAACCAATTGTGTAAATGCCTAAAAAAAATACTGAGGAGCTGAATATTTACAATTCCACATGAAAAACTCAAAAAGTCCTCTCACCTAAAGTTCAGCTGTCTTACTCCATAGAAGACTATGTAGGTGAGCTCTGATCCCAATTCTGGACATTTCCATACCAAAATATGGGAGAAAGCACCTTTTGGTAGCGAAATATAATGAATGTGACAACCTACCCGTGTAACAACCATCCCCGTTCTCCCGTACATAGTTGTAGTATAATATGTACAGTGATACAGGTGTAAAGACAGTATGGTACTGTAGGATAGAGGTCTGCAAGGGCCTGACATTTCTGCCCCAGCCTGGCCCAAGCCTGTAGCATTCAGGCCGGCCCTACCCTAGCCCGAAAAGTTAAGCAATTATTCGGCCATAGCCCGACTTAAGCCAGAGGCCAATATTATGATGTGATGACAGACATCACACACACGCTACCTATGTTACACACACAAATGCTACATTCCGACAAAAAAAATTCACAATGTAATAACGACATAGCTCTGCGGTTAACAAGAGCAACAATTACATGCCCACAGACTAAAACATTAACGTCATGACACTAAAGCATACCGAAAACACTCATAAACCAGCAGCCAATTAATTTGAGTAAATCAGGATGAACTCACCACTTCACTCTTAGATGAACATCAGCAACAAAAACGTCTTGCGTTGAATAACTTCAACAAAACTCACAAATCTTCACCCACCGGCTAAATCCAAGAACAATCATGCAAAACTTTTGACAGTTTATTACATTCTGCTGTTCATTCGCGTTCATAGCAAAGGCAGCTTCTCCATCTCCGACATGCACGCTCTCAATAGTCTAGCTTGTTGCTTTGATGGAAACGCTGCGTGACGTGACGGTGGGCTTGTGTGTGCATGCACGACTCGCGTGTGTAAAATGAAGCGAGACAAATAAAAGGAGCCCGAGCCCTATCTAGCCATAAAAGTATCGGCCCGAGCCCGGCCCCAATCTGTCCATGGTGTCGGACTCCGTCGGGCCCCCTAGGGCTTGCAGACCTCTACTGTAGGAGTCATACTGTCCAGCAGCGTAACTAGAGTAGGATATGTACAGATATAGCTACAGTAGTATCTACAGATATGTCAAAGGACTATGTGCAGGAAGATACAGACAGGTGTGGATAGATATATATGTGGTGAGAATAAATATATATATATACTGTATATATGGTACATGCTATCATACGAGCTAAGGGGCAGGTGTATTCATATATATATATATACCGTCTGGGAGAAATGCGAGGCCCTGTGCGAGATTTAAACGCGAGCCCCCCCCCCCTAAAGGTAAAAAATAAATAAAAAATAAATAAATTAATATATAAATATATATTTTTTTTTCATACAGTCAACATATTCTTAAATAATAGCGCTGCCCGAGGCTGGGAATGATACAGTCAACATATAGCAAGAGAGAGAGAGAGAGATAGAGAGAGAGAGAGAGAGAGAGAGAGAGAGAGAGAGAGAGAGAG
>NC_140184.1:22413995-22448995 GCF_963971535.1 Notolepis coatsorum
TTGTTTGAGACCCATTCTGTTCAGTCTTATAGGAGTCAAGTATGTCCTGTGAATATAGTTAAGATTGATTTGTTGATGGTCCGGGTTCCTTGATGTAAGACGGACATTTGCCCATGCTCCTTGCCAATCAAAGTCACTTTCCAGGTCTGGTATATCCCTCCTCCAGACAGAGTCTAGTTGGAGGGTTTCATACGAGGACGTTAGTAATTGATAATAAAAACCTGATACAAAACCTCTCGATGTCTCTCTTTCATAGAAGAATTTGTGGTATCTGTGGTGTTCAACTGGTATGTCTAATGGAACGCCGTGAGACTTCAAACATAGCTGTAACTGTATGTAAAAAAGCCATGTGGACTCGGTGAAATAAAATTTTGTGCATATTTCTCCATAACTACAAAAACCCTGGTTGTTAAAAACATCCCCTAATGAGTGTATGCCTTGCTCTTCCCATATAGGGAATCTTATAGGACGTTTTTCAATTAAGAGTGCATTGTTATTGAATAAGGGAATGTGATTGTGCCATTTTTGTTGGTTAGGATATTTTTTTTGTGTTTCACGCCATATCCGGATCGCATGGGTAATTATGGGGCCAAATTTCCGCTCACAGTGCTTGATTGGTAGTTTAGTGTGTGCTATGTCCTTCAGTCTATGTGGGGCTACTATGTTTTCTTCCAATTTTCTCCAGGATACTAATGCTTGGGGATCAAACCATATTGTCAATGGTCTTAATGTGTACGCCTTAAAATATTGGAAAAAATCTGGAACTGCCATGCCACCGTCTGCTTTATTTCTCTGTGCGGTGGATCTTTTTATACGTGGTGGTTTGTTATTCCAAATAAATTTGTATGTGGAGGAGTGTAATCTTTTCCAGTAACCCTCTGGAGGGGGTAACGGTAGCATTGAACTGATGAAGTTGATTCTAGGTAGTACATCCATCTTAACTATTGATACCCTTGCCTGTACTGAGTTTTTAAGTTTTGCCCACCTGTCCATATATATATATATTAGGGATGTCCGATATTATCGGCCTACCGATATTATCGGCCGATATCGGCATTCAAATGTGATATCGGAAAATATCGGGTTTAAATTTTTTATTTTTTTTTACATTTATATAACCTTTATTTACCCAGGCAAGCAAGTAAGAACAAATTCTGATTTTATTTATTGTCAAAAGTATGCATAATGTTGTGTTAATTCCACAACAAGAGATATGTAATGTTAATTACCTGAAATTATTCCATTTTTCCATTATTCCATAACCCTGCATATATCGGTATCGGTTGATATCGGTTGATATCGGTATCGGAAATTAAGAGTTGGACAATATCGGTATATCGGTATCGGTAAAAAAGCCAATATCGAGCATCCCTAATATATATACACATATATATATATATATATATATATATATATATATATATATATATATATATATATATATATATATATATATATGTATATATATATAAAAATAAGTCAGAACTAAGGCATGGTGCATGAATCACCTTGCTGTGCATGTTGACAGGGGTCTCTCATCTGACATCCACCACAGGCCAGTCACCACTCTGTTCCCGTCGGAGAGACATGGCAGACAAATCTGCTCAAGTGTAAAAGGGAGAGATGAAGACGCTGTATAGGTACAAACAGATGTTGCATGTGGGAGGAGGACGAGAATGGGGAAATTATATATGCGTGTAAGTGAATGTAAATGAGATTTGGACTCCCGGGAGAGGCCTCCAAACCGTAGATATAATGATCTGCTTTGTTGTGTCATTTGTACCATCCAAGCCGGTGTGGAGAAAAGGGGGCCAGGGGCTGGGGGGTGTAGAAAGGGAGGGCCGCCTTACGAAGTTATCTCTCTGTAATGGGAATTCCTTTGGCAAATTAGCTCATCGCTAATGAACAAGCTTCCGAAGCTATAATAGGGCTTTAATGAAATGGGGAGTTTAAAACAGGCAGAGCGAACACCAGCACACAGATTTAATACACTACTCATCTTATCCTCATTACCTGTTTAGGAAGCCATTTAGACACCAGGACCACCGACAATCCTTGGAACATACATCAATGTCAGTATTCTTTATGGACAGGCTCTCGTTATAAAATGTTTGGCTCTCACAATAAAATTATGTATACAGGTTAAAACTTCCCATTAGGGATGATCAAATAGAATACAAAAGAAAATAACTCATTATTACTTACACCAGTGTTGTGGTACTCAAGTCTCAAGACTGATTTTCAGGACTCGTCACTCGACTTGGACTTGAGCACTGATGACTCGGACTTGAGCATTGACTGCATTCGGACTCGTAAGATGCAGACGAGGACTTGCACTTGTTAATTGATAAATACAGTTATTTATATAAAAAATGTAATAGGTCCTAATAATTTGGCATACGATATTGATGGCTAGTGCATTTGTTTGGCTATTGTGTCACAAAGTAAATAAACTCCCTTTGAAATGGTGACTGCTGTGTCATTTATGTTTAATGTAGACTTTTTATTATTTGTATGTCAGCTCTTTGACTGCCAGAGTGGAGTGGATTCAACCTTGATGACTTGGACTTGGACTCGGATTAGGATAATGGGGACTCGACTCAGGCTCTTCTTTGGTGACTCAGACTTGGACTCGGACTCGAACACTGGCTGAAAGACCAGGATGTTATATCGGGTTTTTGTGTAATTTTCTAACACATCTTTAACTGTGTGTTACGTTAACTCATTGAACGCCAAAAACGATTATTCTTGTTTTTCAAAGCCAACCGTTGGCCGCCAAAAACGTAAATACTCTTTTTATAATTCTAATAAATCTTTTAAAAATGTTATTATTATTATTCTAAACAGTCCGCCGGACCTTCTTGTGTGAGCTCTGTGTGAATTAGAATTGAAATGACGATCGAATCCTGATAAGTGGCAGTATCGCCTACCTTTTGAACTGGGCTAGTTTACTGTGGGGAAGGGGGTTGCTCACTCACTGCTGGCCAGAGTCGTTGTAGCCACTAGCCTGCGGACTGTCTATGCAATGACGAGCGAACTATTGGAGATTATTATGAAGAGGACAAAACTATCAAATTTATGGATGATAAGGTACGTTTTCACAGACTACATTGGAGTCAGCACTTCTGGTAAATCATAAAAATACTATAGTCAAACCGGCCGAGCATGCATGTAACATCTGTTCACCGCTCCGCGGTAGTCACAGACACTAGAGTTGAGAGCACTCCAGACTAGGGCCAACTAACGTTCGGCAATGGCGATCGCCTAGACGAGCAAACTATTGGAGATTATTATGAAGAGGACAAACGGTGACGATCCATCCATAGCATAAGGTGCATTTTCACCAGACTATGTTGGATTCTAGTATTTTCAAACAAGCTGTTTGGATGTAACGATAACATTATCTGTTGGGCGCTGCCAGGGCCAACTAATGTTATTTATTGTTCTGACCCAAGACACTTTGGAGCAAGAGTGGACAGGGTTTTGGTGGACCTGCTGACAAATTGGTGGCAGGCGAGCAACCCGCATGGAATGCGAATATGCGCACAAAACACATCATATCTCACGTTCCAGGAAACGGAACTGGATTATTTTGAAACGGGACAATTCTTTGCATGAGATAGCGCAGGAACGAAGGTATGTAGAACTAAACGTTTTTTCCCCTGTTGGAGTATACATATTTCCTTTCAAATGAGCAATACTAGTGTCTCCATAGCTAAAATATAGAATATACGATGGGTCTGCAAACATTGTGAAAATGGTAGAAAAAAACACTGGCGTCAGGGAGTACAGATGGAAAAACAGCGTGGCAGTCAAAAAGATAAAGGAACATGCCAACTTTTTGGGAAATTAGCTTATTGGCCATCTAACCTGGAGTTAGACAAGCAGATACATACCCTTTTGTGCATCATTAGGCTTAGGGAACAGCTGCACCGTTAGCCTAGCATAGCATCATTCACTGGAAGTAATAATAAACTTTATTTGTATAGCACCTTTCATACAGAAACTGCAGCTCAAAGTGCTTCACAACAGAAAAAAGACAGGCATAAAATGAGCACATAAAGTGAAGACATATAAAATCACAGTTTTTCACATTAGGATCTAACATCCCAACAGGCCACCTTGTTTAGAGTTTGATTCAGTTTTAAATAGACAATAAAAAGAGTAAGATAAAATAGACAGAGTAAAATAGTGCAATAGTGCAGTGCAATAAAATTGTAGAATAGAATAGATTAAAATATATATATATTTTACAGTTCAATAAAATAGTTCTGGATTACTGTTCAACAGTTCAAAGTCTTCTTTACCTTCTGTTTGGTATCCACAGTTTAAAACTTGACAGTCTTCCCTCCTGTTTTATACCCACTTTGACCCTTTGAACCTCCCATCCAGGGCAAACCTCCCTCTCAGGGCGCAGTTCCCGCTCTCAGGGTGTAGTTCTAGGCCTGGGTCCTACACAGTTTTAAAGCCTGACAGTCTCTTGTTTGATACCCACACAGTTTAATACCTGACAGTTTTGAACCTGTAATAAAAAGCAATAGACAGAGTAAAATAATACAGTGCAATAAAATAGTAGAATAGAATAGATAGTAAAATTATGCAATAGAATGGACAGAGTAAAATAGTGCTACAGTACAATCAACAGCGGAGTGTATTAGAAGGCTATCGTAAAGAGGTAAGATTTTAGCTTATTTTTGAAAATATTAAGAGATCTAGCTTCCCTAATGTCCATAGGTAGTGTGTTCCATAATTTTGGTGCATAGTTTGCAAAGGCTGCATCCCCGATTTTCATTAAACTGTGGCTTGGAACCTTCAATAGACCAGTAGTAGATGATCGCAATGTTCTAGGAGGCACATAGTTGACTAGAGAATTTGCAATGTAGCTTGGTCCTGTTCCATTTAGTGCTTTGTATATAAGGAGGAGGACCTTGAAATCAATTCTAAATGTTACCGGAAGCCAGTGTAGGTATAATACTGGACTCCTCTTGGTTCTAGTTAGTAGCCTAGCTGCCGAGTTTTGAATGAGTTGGAGTCGTTCTGTTTTTTTTGGGAGGCCAGTGAGGAGTGCATTACAGTAGTCAAGTCGGCTTGAGATAAAGGCATGGATCTGTTTTTTTCCAGCGTCTTTTTTATTTATAAACGGCCGTACCTTAGCTATGTTTCTAAGGTGGAAAATTTATGTTTTTGTCACCTTGTTGACACTTCGGGTTTGATCCAAGGAGTAAGTTGCCCCATATTGCTCTGTAACATTTATCTTTTTGTTATAGGACCGACTAGTAGGATTTCAGTTTTGCCCTCATTTAATTTTAGGAAGTTGTTCGTCATCCATTTGTTTATTGCTAAGAGACAGGCGAAAATGGAGCTTATAGCTTTGTGATAATTCGGTTCAGCGGAGATGTACAATTGTGTGTCATCTGCGTAACTATGGAAACATATATTGTGTTTTCTAATGATGTCTCCGAGTGGCAGCATGCATAGTGAGAATAATAATGGACCAAGGCAGCTCCCCTGTGGAACTCCGAAGTAGGTGTCATGTTTCTCAGAAGAATGATCTCCAAGCCTAACGTAATATTTTCTCCCTTTGATATATGTTCTGAACCAGTATAAGCTGTGCTTAGATCTAATAGGACGAGAATTAAGACTTTGTTTGCATCAGAGTTTATTCTGAGGTCACTAATTATTTTTGTAAGAGCAGTTTCAGTGCTATGGTGCGTTCTGAAGCCTGATTGAAATTCCTCCATGATGTTGTTTTCTTTGAGAAAGGAGTTTATTTGTATTGAGAATTTTTTTTCAAGTATCTTGCTGATGAATGGGAGGTTGGATATTGGCCTATAGTTGGTACATTACTGTCTAGTTTGGGTTTCTTTAGTAAGGGTCTTACGACAGCTGTTTTGAATGTGTCTGGGAAAATACCTGTCAGAAGCGATGTATTTATAATATTTAGGACATGACTTGTTGCAATACTCTCAAATATTCGCTTAAAAAATGCTGTGGGTATAGGGTCAATACAGGAAGTGGAGGACTTACATTACATGACAGTTTTGTAAAGCTCAGTTGATGTAATGCAAGCAAATTTTCCTATGGTTACTTTTTCGCAGCGTTTGCTGATGGTGTCCATGTTTGTATCAGGACTAATGCTGGCTCTAATTGAAGTTATTTTGTTATTGAAGAATAATGCTAGTTCTTCACATTTTGATGCAGATGACTGTGCAGGGGTGGGGGCAGTGTTGAGTAGCTGGTCGATGGCTGAGAATAATATTCTAGAGTTTCCAACATTCTCTGTGATAATCTAAGAAAAATAGTCCTTTCTTGCCACTCGTATTTCTTTGTTATAGGCAGTCATGGCTTCCTTATATATATCGCAGTGGACTGTGAGCTTGGTTTTCCTCCATTTTCGTTCAGCAGCACTACAGATTATCTTTGTCTGACCAACACACTGCTATTATTTAACCATGGAGAGATTTTGTCACTTGACTTTTTTTTTGCCTTTAATGGAGCGACAGCATCCAGTGTATATGATAGGGTGTTGTTGAGATTTTCAACCATGCCGTTTAAAGAACAGTTCAGGCTGGATGGTTCAGTTTGTCTCATGATGTTTGAGAACTTCTCTTCATGTCATCTAGTACTTTTCGCTTTACAACGGTTACCTTTTTTGTCTCTGTTAAGTAGGTGTGCCAGTGTAGCTCCTAGTGTTACTCCTAGTAACTACCCCTGCCCACTTTGACAACCTAGGATGGCTTAGAGTAGACAACAGAGTACAGCAACTTGCAATGGGCCTGGTCTACAAGATACACTACACGACCAAGGTACCCATGTACATGTCAAAATACTTTCCAAAGGTCAGTGTGTAGTAGAAATATGCATAATTAACACTATTATATTAATATTAATTGATTGTATACCATATCCCTCCACTAGGACATTACATCTCATATTAAAGGTCACTTGCAGACATGCCTGTTTTGAGTATCAACAAGGTATAATGTAATTTGGCATGGTGTGTCATCATGTGTTGACACAACATGTTGACCTGTCAATAACAAGGTATAATGTAATTTGGCATGGTGTGTCATCATGTGTTGACACAACATGTTGACCTGTCAATAACAAGGTATAATGTAATTTGGCATGGTGTGTCATCATGTGTTGACACAACATGAAGCCTGTCAATAACAAGTGTCAATAACAAAGTATCATGTCATTTGTGAAGGGGTGTCATCATGTATTGACATGATGACTGAATTCTGTGTTAAACTGATGTTTAACAGCTGTTCCCTAAGCATAATGCATGCACAGAGAAGAAAAGGGTAGGCTATGTATCTGCTTGTCTAACTCCAGGGTAGATGGCAAATAAGCTAATTTCCCAAAAAGTTGGCGTGTTCCTTTAAGAGCAACACATCCTGTATTATATCAAGGTGGCCTGTGTTCTGTCTACAAGCCCATAGCTTAATACCAAAGAGCCTGTCTTTGTGGGGAATCTATTTACATTTAGCAGCTGTCTTGTGTTGCTCTAATGTTCAAGTTCTGTCCCAATCTTGGCCTGAGACAGACTCTATTAAAGTCGAGGCGGGGGACATCTGTGGGATTAGAGCAGCCAGGACACACACCTGAGCCACGGCCAGCCCATCCATCAGCATCTCAGTAATATCCACAGAACCTCATTTACACAAACAGCTCACATGTCCTTCCTCAACTTCTTTTTATTGTTTGGTATATATTATGTTGCTTTGAATGTTCTTATTATGTGCTACCAGTGCTTTATTAAATGTTGTATATACATTCTGTACAGAGTGTGTGGTAAATAAAGTATCTATCTGTCTGTCTGTCTGTCTGTCTGTCTGTCTGTCTGTCTGTCTGTCTGTCTGTCTGTCTGTCTGTCTGTCTGTCTGTCTGTCTGTCTGTCTGTCTGTCTGTCTGTCTGTCTGTCTCTGTCTGTCTGTCTGTCTGTCTGTCTATCTATCTATCTATCTATCTATCTATCTATCTATCTATCTATCTATCTATCTATCTATCTATCTATCTATCTATCTATCTATCTATCTATCTATCTATCTATCCCTTTACTCCTTCTTCATCCACCACCTCCATCTCTGATTACCGGGCCACATAGGTGTGATGTCCTGATAGATGGAGCGGAGTGGAATGAGAGGAGGACAGGGAGGGAGGTGAAGACTCTGGGGAGGTGTGTTTGTTAATAACATGGATCAGACTTGGCAGGGGGGAAAGCCTGGCACCAGGCTGTGTGGCCTGAAAGACAGGCGCCTAAATCTTTGGGCTCTGACAGCATTTTAGCCAAACAAATCTTACAGCAACAAAAAAAAACATAGGTGGAGAAGGATGGACAGAAAGAGATGACAGATGGAGGAAAATCACCACTCCCTCCAGGACAGACCCCGTTTGTTACTGTAACTTGAAATGGAACACATATCCTCTCTCTCTCTCAAATGTAACCTGACTACCTCTTCAACATTGCAACAACTCGTGTTCCTCGTTCACCTTACCAGGGTTCCACCAGAACCCTTTTGGGATTATCGTCACACTCTTAAGAGCTTATGGGATTGTCAGAGGGAATCAGATCATGGTTTCGTTATGATGACATGCCTGAAATCGCCCCGGGCCAAAAGAGTAAATATTTTATCAGCTTATATTAATGGGTATTTCACGTAGGTCCTCCTGGTGTCTTCAGGGACGGTCATTGAGGATTCTCATCCTTTCATTCATGGTATATGGCAGCTCTAGCTTTACACCATAAATCTTTTATAGACACTGGTCCTCATTCTCGAACGGACATACCAAGGAAAGGTACCAAGGAACTCGAAAAGGCAGTCATAAGTCGGACAGACTGGTGTGTGCCCGTGTTTCAGCTTTCTTTGGGAGAAGTCCTTGGGGATTGCAGTCACTTCAATTCTACAGACATCCACGGAATTAAATAATTATAATGATAATAAATACGACAATATTTGTATCATTAACAATTATGTTTTCCATTTAGGTAGTCATGACTCAATGAACCATGTCTGAAAATAAACAAGAACTAAACCTGATCTCTGCAGATATACTGTATAGTGTAGTGGTCAGCAACCTTTACTATCAAAAGAGCCATTTCCCCCCCTCCCACAAAATAAAATTCCTCTGGAGCTGCAAAACCAATTTACCCTTAAAATGAAGATAACACAGTGTATAACATTTAGTTATCCCCAAGCATATCCCACATTTACCATAAAACGCTTGACAATTGCATACCCAAAGTAATTTGCGATTTATTATACTTTATACTTATAGCACACAGTTTGTTGCATTAATGCAGAAGAGGACAAACAAGACTGGCTGTGTAAACCTACTTTTAAATAAAACACAGAAGAGGAGACAAAACACTGGTGTCTGTAGACCGACTTTGAAATAAAACCGTGAACTATTCAGGTATATTTGAGTCCTTCCCTTATTTGTGGAACATTTATAAAAATAAAAAGTAGTCCACTTTGCAAAAAGACTACCATGTACTTTGAAACAAAACACAGAAGAGGAGAAAAAACACTGGCATCTGTAGACCTACTTTGAAATAAAACCCTGAACTATGCAGGTATATTTGAGTATTTCCCTTATTTGTGGAACATTTATAAAATAAAAAGTAGTCCACTTTGAAAAAAACTACCATGTGTAGACCTACTTTGAAATAAAACCATGAACTATGCAGCTCTATTTGAGTCCTTCCCTTATTTGTGGAAAATCTATAAAATAAAAAGTTACATTTTTGTTGTTCGCAAATTTCTCACCACATATCAGGCATACAGGTAAGCCTGCATCGTTAGTCATGAAAGCAAATTAATCTGTCCACGCTGAATTAAACCCTCTATTTTCCTCAGACTTTCCTTTTTTTGGATTTATCCATGGCTAGCTTACTGGGGGGTCAGAAACTCAAGATTAGCCACTTGCAGACGGCAGGGAGAGGCGCAGGGTGAGACGTACTGTTTGAGTTAATGAAATATTTTTTCATTTCAGTGTCACAGTATGATATCGATCTCCAAAATAAGAGAAAAAAGTTTTAAAAAATAAAAATAAATGTTTTTTTGTCAGGGAGCCGCAGCTGATTTAGTTAGGGAATTTTAGCAAGATGTTTGGACCATCTGTGAAAAAATGTATTACCAATAGCTTTCTTCACCAAAGTGTTCCTATAGGTGTCTACTAACACCTCTCAATTTATTCAAACCCAAATCCTCAGGGAAAATTCTGGAGAGCCAATCAAAGTTAAGGAGCCCAGGGGGCTTGGGCGAAAAATATGAAAAAAATTAAAATCAAATATTAACGTATGGGGTGACTAACTAGGGGTTTTCAGGGGTGCTGAATCTATTCCAACCATTAGTTTTGAGTAAGAATGGCTCCCTGGCCATAAAATATTGGTATATTATATATATAGTATAATATATTTTAAGCTATAATGTACAGCAAAAAGGGTATAATCAACGGTATGGGACTGAGGTGTTGTTGATTTGATTCTATTCTGGAAAATAAAATATGAAAATATTGCAAAAAACTAATAAGTGTTCACCTACTGTGCACATGCTCAGTAGGATACACTGTCTGCATGTGGGGAAGGAGCAGGAGTGCTGCATCATGGCAAATATCTCTGCACAACAAAAACGATTTTAAGGTATGATCGTTTAACTACTCTTTGGGAGAGTAATTGGTTTTCCTCTGCTGGCAAAAGGTTTGATAACTGTAAATGTAGCACTTTATCAATTTTCTCTAGTTTAATGCTAACAATAAACAACCATTCACCTAGCTAAAGTTGGCTTACAGCTAACATTAGATAGATAGCTAGCATCAGAGTGGTTATAAGATCAGCTGGACTTTGTGTGGTGATCTACTTTTTCAGTGAAGATAATCTTGTAGTTCACTCACTCCATCAATAAGTCTTGCTGTGTGGACTAGTTCTGTATGTTTTGACACGAATCATGACACTTGTCTTTTAGTAGACTACAACATGGAAGAGGATTCTGTAGCTTGTTGCTTAAGGTGCTTCATCTGTGGTGGTCCTGAGACTGGGATTAAAAAGCTCTCAAAAGTCACCCAAAAAGGCTACGCACAGATTTAGTCTTATTCTGAGAGTGTGGACGATGAAGCATTAATCAGAAGACTACATGAAGACTGGAAAAACGGAGATGATCCCAAGCTTAGACGCCATTTGGAATGCAGAAACGAGCTATACAATGGTGCAAGAAGTAAATCCACTGGAAATCGTACGTTTGTTTTATTTTTCATTGTGATGAAAGCACTTGCAGTTTTCAATCATATTCTATGTTGTGAGTGACATCTCAATTTAATAAAAACGTTTAACAAATTCTATTCTTTAGGGCAAGATGAGCAAGACCAACATCCAGACATGTTGAACAGACGCAGCGTATTGTCTGGGTCAAGTAGTCAAAGTGCTAGCAGCTCCACCATAGTTGGATGGTTGGAAGTAGTAAACCCCTTCGATAACACACGGGACAGGAAGACCCTGGTGTCCTTCTCTACAGGGTTTAGCAGCTCTCTCGGAGACCCAGTAAATGCGGATCAGGCAGAGGAGATTGGCAGAACCATACAGGCCAAGATGGATGGGAAAACTGTTAATGATACAATGCAAACAAAGTACTAAGTCAAATCATTAGCAACCCTCAGATCTGGACCCAAAGTCAGTGGGGAGAAGCTGGTTATTGACTCACTCAATCTCTTCAACCGCCTCATCATCATCAGTGAGCGTGAAGTCAAGACCAAAGAAGCTCTGCTATTTGAGTTGACGCCAACACCGATGTCTCTTTTTGACAAAAACCAGAAGATGCGAACGCCAGATAAGGCTGCTCTAGCAAAGTTCCTAAAGACATTTGTGGAACCTATTGGGCAAACCCCATGCACGAGCCTTGTGATTGATGGTGGGTGGCTCCTGCACAATGTCAAGTGGGAGGTTGACCTCACCTGGAAGGACATCGCTGAGAGCTACCTCGGGTTTGTGAAGGCCATGGGAAGCCAGCACCTCCGGATCACTGTGGTTTTTGACGGATATGACAACTCGACCAAGGACCATGATCATCTCAGACGTACAAAAAGTTCCTTGACAACAAGAACAACAAGGCCCAGCTTATCCTGCTTCTAGCTGAGACATTCAGTAGTAATGGAATCCGTGTACATCAATGCTTTGATGATGCAGACACTTCTATCGTCCAGGCAGCTCTATGAGGCAAGAGAGTCCGCTGTTGAGGGGAGAGCTGAGGATACGGACATCCTGGTTATGCTCATTCATCATGATGCAGACCACTCAGTCTTCTTCACAACAGCAAACAATGTGTCTTACGATGTTGGAAAGATACAAGAGGCCCTCCCAGAGAAATACAGGAAATATCTGCTCTTTCTACACAGCTTCTCAGGCTGCGATACCGTGTTTGCAATTTCTGGCTTTAGCAAACCAACTTTCCTACGCACACTCTGCAAGACGGACCAAGCTGAGAAGGCCATGGAAGTTTTTCTTGACATCCAAGCCCAGAAAGATACCATCATCACAGCCGGCTGTGAAATATTCAAACTCATGTTCCATGGGAAACCACCCAAAGGTTTGGGGGACTTGAGATTTGAAATGTTCAGCAAGCGGGCTGCAGCAGGGAAAATCAGCCCTGAGAAACTGCCCCCCCCGACTACAGCAGCAGCAGCACAACATTCTCTCCGGGCATATCTCCAAACCAGAGACTGGCTTCTACTACAAAGTCCATCACTGGATGTTCTGGACTATGGCTGGAAACTGGGAGAAGAAGGCTATGCACCAGTCCCTACCACAGACCCCATTGCCCCAGACTATCTCCTGAAATTCATCAGCTGCAACTGTGAGGGAGACTGCAGTACACGCAGGTGCTGCTGTAAAAAACAGGGGGTCAAGTGCATATCTGCTTGTGGCAAGTGTAAAGGAGAGTGCCATAACAACCAGACAGACGAGAAAAGGAGTGAGGAAGATGGGGAGTTGGCTTAGTAAAAAAAAAAATGAAACCATGTATCAATAATGCACATTTCTATACCATTCCATTCTATGTAACGTTACATTTCTCTTGGAATAAAGTAAAAATATATGTTCTTATGGACAAAAAATCGTTTTTTACTAAAAAAACAAATGGTTGGAATAGATTCAGCGCCCTGAAAAACACTTGTTAGACACCCCACAAGTTAATATTTGATTTTTCATATTTTTCACCCAAGCCCTCTGGGTATACCAATATTTTATGGCCAGGGAGCCAAATTTACTCAAAACTAATGGTTGGAATAGATTCAGCACCCCTGAAAACCCCTAGTTAGTCACCCCACACGTTAATATTTGTTTTTAATTTTTTTCGCCCTAGCTCCCTGGGCTCCTTAACTTTGATTGGCTCTCCAGAATTTTCCCAGAGGATTTGGGTTTGAATAAATTGAGAGGTATAGACACCTATAGGAACACTTTGGTGAAGAAAGCTATTGGTAATAAATTTTTTCACAGATGGTCCAAACATCTTGCTAAAATTCCCTAACTAATTGGCTAAAGAGCCGCATGCGGCTCCAGAGCCGCAGGTTGCCGACCCCTGGTATAGTGGAATAGACTGTATTAATATGCCATATACCGTCTTGTTCTCTATGATATTATTTATTGTTGGTTTTATTTATTTCTATTGCTTAGAAATAAATAAAACCAACTATAAATAATAGAGAACAAGACGGTATATGGCATATTAATATAGTCTATTCCACTATACAGTAGCTATATCCACGGCAATTGGTTTTAATTCCTATTTATTTAGTTTGCAGTCTCTGTGTAATGCTCAAAATGCCTCATTGAGTCATACATGCAATAAATGCAAAAGGTAATTGTTAATGATACAAATATTGTCGTATTTATCTTTATTACAATGATTTAATTCCAAGGATGTCTGTAGAATCGACTTGAACGCAATCAGCAACTATTTATCCCAAATGAAGTATTTTACCAGTTTCATCACCTGTGCATTGTATCTTACTATTGCACTTTACTGTTACATTTGCAAAGAGGGAGGTTGGATGTTGTATTGTACTTGTGCTGTATGATGACAATACATTTGAATCTAATCTAATTTTGATCAGTCGCAAATCGATTCTGCACTATCTGTTGCATACAGGGGTCAGCACTGGACGTGTGTATCACTTCCGCAACGGATTTGATTTCCGGGGTTGGCCTGATTGGCCGCGACGGCCACGTGACACGCCGCCGCCCCGCCGGCAGCGGCCGAGGCGGTAACACCAGAGGCTGCTGTGTTTCACTGCCGCTTTCCCACTTCAACGCCGCAGCAGCATTGTCGCGCCTAGCACAGTCTCTAACAGTAACAGTAAGAAGCATTAATGTTGCTGAATTAAAGAATGAATAAGTTAAACGTGTCAATTCAGCAGTCAAAGTGTACTGTATAAATCTAACTTCATTAGACGGCCGACGTACGGCTCTCTTGTCCATTAATGGATATATAATGGATATTTTATTTATCTGCCACCGTGGTGTAATGGTTAGTCCTCATACCTCTCAAGCAGTGGCCAGCCGTGTATAGGTGTAACAGACTGACAGCCAATGAAATGGGTGCATTTGTCACGCTGTCCAAGGAGCTGAACTGCTCTCGTGCAGCCGTGTTCGAATCCCGGTCGGGGCAAAAGCCTGTCATACATTATCAAAGATAAACAGCTATGTTGAATCAATAAACATGAATATCACTAAATAAACATGAATATTGCACAGATTTAGATTATAATAGTAAAGCTATTATAATAGTTCAATGGTTGTGATGGCAAAGTTTGCGTCAGGTTCCTTACTGTATATTTGCATATCGTATGTCACAAATGTAACAGTACTATATACCTGTATGTCATAAATGTCACTATGAATTGAAAATGGGGGACCCTGATGTAAACAAGACAAGTGTCTTTCTCTGCTCTGCATCCCCTTAAACATTTTGTGTATTGAGCCGTACTGTATTGTACCCATTCTGCAATCTGTTAAATAAAGTTTTCATTCATTAATTCTGTCCCTATCTCTCCTTGTTGCACATATTTAGATTATCATTAGATTGTAGCGGCAGAGGTTTTTGTCAACTTAAATCATGTTTCTTAATTTATGCACAGGACTGTGTGTGGATGACCACAGGCCTGTGGTCCCCAACACCTCTGGGGTCAAACACCATCTCCTCAGTCTTCTTAACATTTAAAACCAGACAGTTATTGTCGAACCAGTTTACAAACCACTGGATTTCCAAATAATAGTCAGCTAGGTCACTGTCATTCTTAATTAGAGCTAAAATGGCAGCGTCATCAGGAAATGTTCATATCATATCTGGTGAATTACCTAGCTCATGGAAGTCGGCCATGGTTCTCCCCTTGTTAAAGGGCGGAGACCCCTCTGACCTAAATAATTATCGCCCTATTTCCAGATTGTCTGTAATGGCCAAAGTCTTTGAATCTCTTGTAAACAAACTGAAAGAGTTTCTAGCTGACCATAATATTCTTAACAAGTCTCAGTCAGGCTTCAGATCCATAGTACTTCAGCGACTATGCTAGTCTCAAATGACATAATTGAAGCACTAGACAAGAAAAAACACTGTGCAGCATTGTTTGTTGATCTGTCTAAAGCGTTTGACTCTGTGGATCACGCATTACTGCAGAGGCTTGGCTGCATATAGGTCTTGGTAAAACAGCTTTGAGCTGGTTTAAAAACTATCTATCTGAAAGAACTGTGTCTCAGTAATAATAATAATAATAATAATAATAATAATAATAATAACTTTATTTGTATAGCACCTTTCATACAGGGGATTGCAGTTCAAAGTGCTTTACATCAGTAAGAAATAAAACATAAAATCAGTGTAAAACAAGCAGCAAGAGCAAAGCATAAAGTGGGATAAAATAATGCAGATATATTAATCAATTCATATCAGAACCTCACGTTCCAATATGCTTCTGTAATCTGTTACAAAACATGATAAGGTTATAGTATGCACCCAGCAGATAGTGGGGCGTAAAGATAAAAGTAGAAATAAGTCAAATGAGCAGACATATAAAATCACAGTTTTTCACATTAGGATCTAACATCCTTCAGGGCCACCTTGTTTATGGTTTGATTCAGTTTTAGTAGAATGTAAAATACATGAATGATGAAATGAGCACATAAAGTGCAGACATACTATAAAATCCTCTGATATATAAAATAAAGGAGAATAAAGACATGGGGAATAAAACATCCCTCCAGGCCTCCAGCTCCCTCTGAAAAAACTCTCTCAACAAAGTCCTGGAATGGCATCCTGGGATTGGTGAGTCCTTCTGCTGCATAGGTCTGGAAGACCTTAGTGGAGCAGTAGAAGTACAGTATCTCACCGCTCCAGTCTGATAAAAAAAAAAGTGGATGGTGGAGCCATCTCTGAGGAACCGGGACTTTGGCTGACCACAGGCGAGGCAGTTGTGTGTCCTCTTGGGGAGCCGCTGTTGTTGTTGCTGCTGCTGCTGCTGCTTCTCCAGCATCTCACTGAATGAATGAATGAAAACTTTATTTAACAGATTGCAGAATGGGTACAATACAGTATGGCTCAATACACACAATTGTTAAGGGGATGCAGACCAGAGAAAGACGTTTGTCTTGTTTACATCAGGGTCCCCTATTTTCAATTCATAGTGACATTTATGACACACACAACATACATGACATTTATGACATAGGGACATACATGACATACAGGTATATAGTACTGTTACATTTGTGACATATACGATATGCAAATATACAGTACTGTTACCCATAGATCCTAACATGGATTATATACATATGACGGTGAGGAGACTGTACATTAGGAGGGGGTGGGTTGGTGAGAGAAAAAATATATACCTCACAATCTTCTCCACTGCAGCCTGGAACACAGGGGACTCCTGGAGGCAGCCCTCAGCCAATGGCACCAGGGCTGGCGGCAAAGTGGTGACAGGGACACTGACCGTTTGACTGCCTGCACAAACATAAACAAATTAAATAAAAATATTTTAAAAATCAATTGTTATTGAGAGAAAGTAAACTGGTGAAAAATAGACAACAAGTGATGTCAAGAGTCACTTTATTGTCCCATGAAATACAGCCCAAAAACCCTGCTGACAAACGTTTGCTTATAAAATACATTCTATACTATAATAATACAAACGTTTCATTGTCTCTCTGTGACGACAAAGTTGTTTAAATAAGGGGAGAAAAGTAGCTAAAACCAATGTATTTGGATGGGACAGGAAGTACCATTGGCAACCGGAAGTCAGCCGGAAGTGACTACTTTCAGGTTGTGCAAGTGGAGAATTAGCAAGTCACGTCTCAGTCCAGCTGCCCAACCCCTGTACACTAGCCTGACTGTCCTGATTATGTATATGTGTGCCTGCCTGCATATACAGTGCTTATACTGTACATGTATGGGCTTTGATTTGTCCCTGTACACAGTTTTTTTTTTTATAGATGCATGAATGCCTAGTAGTGACTAGTGAGTACAGAATATGTTTTAAATTGTTTTTATATTAGCTTTAACACTTTGACTGCCATGAAACGTCTTTTCACGTCATTGCTGGCCATGCTCAAGTTGCCGGGGGACGCTGTACAGCGTCCTTATATCAATATTTCAAAAATCTGCGATCGGATTCATAATGCCCCTCCGCTGGCCTGAGATCCACCAGCAGGACCCACTGAGCTCTCTGGCGGTTCAGGAGCGCCATCTGGTGGCCGATCGGCGCAATCGCCAAACAGGATGTTGAATAGAGGTTGTCCTAGACGACCGTAGTACTTCCGGCGCTCGCTATAGGTCCCGCGACTCTGGCTCGTCACACTACACAGTGATCGATTGCCAATAACTCGATAAACAACATGATTTGGACGTATATACCATTATACAAGCTGGAGATGGACCGGGTAAATTTACATCCCATAATGATAAGATTTCAACTCGACGATGATCGCCCAACGGCGCGCGGAGACTGGGGTGAGTTTCAGCGTGTAACGTTACCGTCTTCGATACTAACTGATATTATCAACATTTGACCCACATTAGATGATTGGTATAATGCTGCCCACGGAATTATGTCAAATGTAAACTACAGTATAAGATCCCAACAATGTCACAACAGCAGTCATACTGTATATTTTCAACAATACGTTTGTTTACCAATAGGTTTTTGGGTTTGTGTTGGCAGTTTCAACAGTTGGATGTACTCCGTGAAGCTGACTGAGTCGTGTTTTGTTTCTGCACAGCAGATCTAATAACGATAATACATTGTGTCCTATCTATCTATCTCACTATCTATCTGCAATGCTTTTATTTTTTACTCCGTTTATTTGATCAGGGACAGTGCATATCAATCAACAGTTATACATTTATAAATGAATACAAATTAAAAACTGTAAATATGCCAACATTAGTTTTCAGTTGTAGTCCCTGGGCTAGATGTTTAAAGCCCAACCTCCAGGTTAAACCCTACTGATCAATTATGGGTAGTTTACATCATTGGTATATAATTATATATATATCTGTACATATCTCTTACCTACTCTTACTAGTTACACTGCTGGCCAGTATGACTTACTACCATAGTGTCTTTATACCTGTATCACTGTACATATTAATACTATATCTAAATCTGTACATATCTCTTACCTACTCTTACTAGTTACACTGCTGGCCAGTATGACTTACTACCATAGTGTCTTTATACCTGTATCACTGTACATATTAATACTATATCTAAATCTGTACATATCTCTTACCTACTCTTACTAGTTACACTGCTGGCCAGTATGACTTACTACCATAGTGTCTTTATACCTGTATCACTGTACATATTAATACTATATCTAAATCTGTACATATCTCTTACCTACTCTTACTAGTTACACTGCTGGCCAGTATGACTTATACCATAGTGTCTTTATACCTGTATCACTGTACATATTAATACTACAACTCTGTACATACATGTAGTACTCATAGTACTAATTTATATATGTTATACCCAGTTTAACCACCTGTACAGTGTATATTACTATTTCACGTTACTGCTACATAGTCACTCTGGTTGGATGCCAAACCTCTTTTAGTTGTACTGTACTTGTGCTGCATGATGACAATACATTACAATCTGCACTGAATTAGTCACAGAATGTTTTGGGACTAGAAGGTTTACAGGGTTAACCGGCTGTCGTGTGGCAGTGAAAGGGTTAACCTTCTGTGTATTGTTGAA
Source organism: Notolepis coatsorum (assembly GCF_963971535.1). Lineage (NCBI taxonomy): Eukaryota > Metazoa > Chordata > Actinopteri > Aulopiformes > Paralepididae > Notolepis > Notolepis coatsorum. The sequence continues at coordinate 22,433,253 of NC_140184.1, forward strand.
GGTTTAGTCCACATTGTTTATTGAACAAAAATACAACATGAAGGTTGGCCTTTAAGCCAGAAACAATAGTACTGTTACATTTGTGACATACGATATGCAAATATACAGTAAGGAACCTGACGCAAACTTTGCCATCACAACCATTGAACTATTATAATAGTTAGGATCTATGGGTAACAGTACTGTATATTTGCATATCGTATATGTCACAAATGTAACAGTACTATATACCTGTATGTCATGTATGTCCCTATGTCATAAATGTCATGATGTCATGTATGTTGTGTGTGTCATAAATGTCACTATGAATTGAAAATAGGGGACCCTGATGTAAACAAGACAAACGTCTTTCTCTGGTCTGCATCCCCTTAACAATTGTGTGTATTGAGCCGTACTGTATTGTACCCATTCTGCAATCTGTTAAATAAAGTTTTCATTCATTCATTCAGTGAGATGCTGGAGAAGCAGCAGCAACAACAACAACAGCGGCTCCCCAAGAGGACACACAACTGCCTCGCCTGTGGTCAGCCAAAGTCCTGGTTCCTCAGAGATGGCTCCACCATCCACTTTTTTTTTTATCAGACTGGAGCGGTGAGATACTGTACTTCTACTGCTCCACTAAGGTCTTCCAGACCTATGCAGCAGAAGGACTCACCAATCCCAGGATGCCATTCCAGGACTTTGTTGAGACAGAGTTTTTTCAGAGGGAGTTGGAGGCCTGGAGGGATGTCTTTATTCTCCTTTATTTTATATATCAGAGGATTTTATAGTATGTCTGCACTTTATGTGCTCATTTCATCATTCATGTATTTTACATTCTACTAAAACTGAATCAAACCATAAACAAGGTGGCCCTAAAGGATGTTAGATCCTAATGTGAAAAACTGTGATTTTATATGTCTGCTCATTTGACTTATTTCTACTTTTATCTTTACGCCCCACTATCTGCTGGGTGCATACTATAACCTTATCATGTTTTGTAACAGATTACAGAAGCATATTGGAACGTGAGGTTCTGATATGAATTGATTAATATATCTGCATTATTTTATCCCACTTTATGCTTTGCTCTTGCTGCTTGTTTTACACTGATTTTATGTTTTATTTCTTACTGATGTAAAGCACTTTGAACTGCAATCCCCTGTATGAAAGGTGCTATACAAATAAAGTTATTATTATTATTATTATTACTGAGACACAGTTCTTTCAGATAGATAGTTTTTAAACCAGCTCAAAGCCGTTTTACCAAGACCTATATGCAGCCAAGCCTCTGCAGTAATGCGTGATCCACAGAGTCAAACGCTTTAGACAGATCAACAAACAATGCTGCACAGTGTTTTTTCTTGTCTAGTGCTTCAATTATGTCATTTGAGACTAGCATAGTCGCTGAAGTACTATGGATCTGAAGCCTGACTGAGACTTGTTAAGAATATTATGGTCAGCTACTGTAGAAACTCTTTCAGTTTGTTTACAAGAGATTCAAAGACTTTGGCCATTACAGACAATCTGGAAATAGGGCGATAATTATTTAGGTCAGAGGGGTCTCCGCCCTTTAACAAGGGGAGAACCATGGCCGACTTCCATGAGCTAGGTAATTCACCAGATATGATATGAACATTTCCTGATGACGCTGCCATTTTAGCTCTAATTAAGAATGACAGTGACCTAGCTGACTATTATTTGGAAATCCAGTGGTTTGTAAACTGGTGCGACAATAACTGTCTGGTTTTAAATGTTAAGAAGACTGAGGAGATGGTGTTTGACCCCAGAGGTGTTGGGGACCACAGGCCTGTGGTCATCCACACACAGTCCTGTGCATAAATTAAGAAACATGATTTAAGTTGACAAAAACCTCTGCCGCTACAATCTAATGATAATCTAAATATGTGCAACAAGGAGAGACGGGGACAGAATTAATGAATGAAAACTTTATTTAACAGATTGCAGAATGGGTACAATACAGTACGGCTCAATACACAAAATGTTTAAGGGGATGCAGAGCAGAGAAAGACATTTGTCTTGTTTACATCAGGGTCTGCCATTTTCAATTCATAGTGACATTTATGACATACATGACATTTATGACAGGGACATACATGACATACAGGTATATAGTACCGTTACATTTGTGACATACGATATGCAAATATACAGTAAGGAACCTGACGCAAACTTTGCCATCACAACCATTGAACTATTATAATAGCTTTACTATTATAATCTAAATCTGTGCAATATTCATGTTTATTTAGTGATATTCATGTTTATTGATTCAACATAGCTGTTTATCTTTGATAATGTATGACAGGCTTTTGCCCCGACCGGGATTCGAACACGGCTGCACGAGAGCAGTTCAGCTCCTTGGACAGCGTGACAAATGCACCCATTTCATTGGCTGTCAGTCTGTTACACCTATACACGGCTGGCCACTGCTTGAGAGGTATGAGGACTAACCATTACACCACGGTGGCAGATAAATAAAATATCCATTATATATCCATTAATGGACAAGAGAGCCGTACGTCGGCCGTCTAATGAAGTTAGATTTATACAGTACACTTTGACTGCTGAATTGACACGTTTAACTTATTCATTCTTTAATTCAGCAACATTAATGCTTCTTACTGTTACTTTTAGAGACTGTGCTAGGCGCGACAATGCTGCTGCGGCGTTGAAGTGGGAAAGCGGCAGTGAAACACAGCAGCCTCTGGCGTTGCCGCCTCGTGTCACGTGGCCGTCGCGGCCAATCAGGCCAACCCCGGAAATCAAATCCGTTGCGGAAGTGATACACGCGCACTGGACAGATGTAATGCTGAGCCTCTCGCTTCCGTTTTTCACACAGCCCTCGCCTTATAAGGAGCTTGCGGGGTGTGTCTGTATGCAAATTCAGGTGTACGAGAACGTGCTTCCAGTTAAGAATGAGTGACGTTTTTCATTCATGGGAAACCCAGCTGCGTTGATTTTGGCCACCTACAAAGACCGTTTCATGCGTTCAGGACTACGGAGGGGGATTTTTTATTTTTATTTTTTTTACAAACTTTTTACCAAGATAGTTACAAAGGTACTTACGAACATGTTTGAGAATGAAGTCTATTGGTTGCTGTAGTATACTCAGAAACGCTAGTTGATATTTTGGTTATGAGTAGAGCTATTTATGATATAGCTGTTGATATGCACAATCTGACATGTATTGTTCCACACAAATCAAACAACCTGTCCAAACAAAAAAACACGTATCTGTATTCTGCCCTTGTGCAAATCATCTCAATTATCATCATTAGAAATTAGTCTTAACCCTGGATAGACAGACAGACAGACACACACAGAGATACAGTAGATAGACAGAAAGACAAACATATCATTTACAAAGCAAATCATGTTATCATGTATTCATTGACACATCATGGTTGAGAGTTTATCTTCCATCTGGAACTCAACATATCAGGTATTCATCCATCAAGCACACTGATTCATCTCCGTATGTTTAACCCCATTCTCTTCCTTTACCACTGTCCCCATTACCCACAAATTTCTCTCCATCTTTCTTCATCCCTGTCAAACAAATTCCCAGTCTATTTGGTTTTCCCCCTCTCTCTCTCTCTCTCTCTCTTTCAACCTAAATTAAATCAGCGTCCCAGTGGTGCAATTCCATTCCTTCCATTACTTGCATGTCAAATTGCACCCTGCACTGCTGCCACCTCTCACATCTGATAATCTCCTCTCCTCTCTCGCGCATCACCGTCACCTTTCCTCCACTGCACGGATAGGCCCGGTGCCGAGCAGAGCCAAACTGCTGTTAGCGCATCGAAGCTCAGTAACGACTGCTACTCGGACTAACAGTCCCATCCCCGAACGTCTCATCGTTAAGTCATAACAATGAGGGATTATTACGTTCCCATAACATCTCTCTCCTCCACTCACCACCTTCCACTCCCTCTTTCTCTCTCTCTCTGTTTCAACTACTATATCAGTATCAGAGTCAGAGTTCCATTTACTCAGTAAGAGATAACACACAAATGGCGCTTTTCCACTGCATGGTACCTACTCGACTTGACTCGACTCTGCCTTTTCGGTTTTCCATTGCCGAAATTTGCGGTTGGTACCTGGTACCGGGTACTTTTTTTAGTACCTGCTCTGTCGAGATTCCAAGTGGGTACAGGGACTAAAAAGTTACCTGAAACACTGGGGAAGATGACACAAGAAGATGAAGAAGTCCATTGTTTTGACTTGCACGTCTGAATGAATGGCAGTAGCAATAGCCATTTTGGATAATCATGCTGTATTTTTACCGGTACACACATTACCAAAACCTTTCTCAAACACTCATTTTCAATGGGATATTTATAAAATTTGGACCTGTACTACATAATTCTTCAGGCTATGGAAGCGCTGTGTTTCCCAGCTCCTACCTCTATGCTGGAACTTAAAAACAGGCATCTGGCACCCACTAAACAGAAATCTGAGTTTACACAACGTTTACTTCAGTGTGTTCAAACCTCTGTTTCTCGATCGGCTCGGGTTACATGCCTGAGAAGTAAAATGTGGAATCTGGATATTTTTTTCCTCATACATTTTCATTGAGTCCAATCCAATGGGTGCATTACCATCCGGGAGACGATAGGGGGCGGTATTTTCCCTGTTTGAGCTCATAGACAGTCCCAATGGTAACGTGAGGCTAGATTGATGAAAAATGAATGGATATCGCTAATAAAAGTTTACGACAACGATTAAATAACGAGATCTCTCGTCATTGGCACTCAACGCATGGCATAAAATAACAAGATTTCTCGTGGCTGGCACTCAAAGTGTTAAGAGGTTAATGTTATGTGTTTTAATAATGTTCTGTGGGATTCAATTTCCCTTTAGTTTTTCTTTTAGTAGAGTAATATAACTCAATTATACATTCATGTGAAGTAACTGTAGCACAGATATTCTGATAGTTCTGGGGGGGAAATATCACATAATTTTGCAATACAGCGTCAATGTTATGCATTATTACACAATTAAACCAGGCAAACCTAAAATAGGAAGAAATGTCTTAGACCCAGTTTGACACCCATATAATACAACTCTTTGTTAACATCTTTGTGTATCTCTGCACATTCATGAGTCATATGCCTGTGTGAGTGATTGATGTGAGGCTAATTTGTCCTCTCTGCTGGTTGCACCATAGCTCTCTCAGCAGATCTGTACTAACGGATGAGACCCAGCAGAACACCAGCAGAGAAACCAAACAGAGCACTCAGTAGGGGGACACAGAAGGGCTACTTACAAAAAACAAAACAACAAAAAAACAAGGCCAAAACGCTTTTTTTTTTTTACCATCTGGCCAAATGGCTCCAAATTCGACACTGCATGCCCCTAGGTCCTCAGCAATAATACACCCGCCAAGCATGAAGACACTACTATATATAATATAACCTCTTAGGCTTTGTGCCCACCGGGGAATTTTTTTTCAAGACGGACCGATTTGAAAAGCAAAAAAAAAAGGTTCCGAGCGTTTTCCTGAGTCTCGCGACTGCCGCGGCTCTGCCACTTGCTCGATGTTGATTGGTCGGTCGAAAAAAGTTACCTTGATGAGCGGCGCCTCTCTCCAAAAGTTGAACTAGTTTCAACTTTATGCGCTGGGAGCGCTCCGCCCAAAAACGCCAGCCGCCGAGAGCGCTAAAACGCGAGGCGCGGCGCTGGGAAAAGGAGCACGCTTGTCGCGTCTGTAGCATAGAAATGAATGACAGAAAGGAGCTGACAACTCATAAAACTTCCCCGGTCGACACAGGCCCTTAAGCATCACCCCCAAAACTGTGCCATTTTAGTTTTTGACGACTGCATACTTTTTTTGCAAAGCTTAGTTTTATACTTTATACTTATGCATGAGCCTGGTCTCTTTTGAAAGGTAACATTCTGAAGTTACTGAAGCAAAAAAGGATAATCACTTTTAGTGCTAATGAAATAGAGTAACAGAGGTTCTGTATCGTATAGCTCTCGCTCGGCGTCACTCTCTGCACTGTCCTCGCACACGTGCACGCGCACTGAATAAAGACCACAATGTACCTTTAATCCCAATATTTGTCTGACCACACCCCTATCAGCTTACCCATTTAAGCAGGGGTGGGGCCACCCACTCGCCTCCTTCTCGCTTTCACCACAAGGAAGTGCCTCGGTAGATCCCCACTTGAAGTGATGTGATGGTAGGAGAAGAGTTGGAAAACAAGGATACGTTGACATCATATCTTTATTTTCTCTCTCACTATTTGAGAAAATACGGCGATATTGTCTTCGTACTGGAGTGTCTGGAAGATGATGATCATTCTAAAAATCCTCCACCGGTTTTCGTATTGGGAGTTCGCGCCGCTACATGCTTTTCCAACTGCAGTCCTTGCTGTGTGCTGGTTGCGGTAAAGACACAGCTGGGCTGTAGGACGCGCCGCTGTTGTGAGGAGCGGTGGGTTCCAGGTTTGGTGAGTTATGTTTGCTGGCAAGCTCCACTTGTCTGTTAGTGCTATGGGGGCTAGTTGACAATGTTTATGAAAACCGGCCCCAGACTAGGGTCCTTTGTTCAGCCTCCTAGGCGACAGAAGACCTTGGTCTGAAGCCCATTATAGTTTAACTAGTGATCACTAGGTGGCCTACCTGGCTAGGCTAGGAAACGTTAGCTTGCTGCTATCGGCCGAGGCCCAGCGCGGGGTGGCCCCGGCCCCTCGCGCGCCGCTGCGGTTCCCAACTCCCCTCTCCCTCACGGGGAGAGGCGGGGGGGGATTCGAAGCTCCCCTCTGGTTGCGTGCGCCGTTCGCTCGGCGTCTCGCGGGCAGGGGCGGTAGCGACCGACGGTTGGAGCGGCCGTTAGCTTAATGCTACTCTGTTGAACGTGCTTTGATTATAACATGTTTTAAACACTCTTGACTACGACGTCATCTTTGACAGAGGATGTTCGTCGAACCTGCCCTGGGCCAGGACGGCAAGGACTGCGTCAACAAGAGGGACCGTAGCGATGGGAGGGAGCGGCGACGCTGCCCAGATCGACAACACAGGACGCCTGTGTTTACTACGGTGCCTTGAGAATGCACTTTGCTTGATCTACGCTCCGGGTAGGCAAGGTTTGGCCAGACCTTGTACACTCCTTCTGGCTTTCCCTTCTAAATGTTTTGTAAATAACGATGTTTTCCAAAAACGAGTGTTGCTGCACTACATTTAGGATACGACGCAAGTTATGTGTGAATTGTCTTTTCACTGGTATTTAGCTTCTCCATGCAAATCGGGTTGTTGTTACAGATGTGAAAATGATCTGGTTTGTTGTGTTGAGAAACATCATGTGTGTTTATATGTACCGTGTACTCACAACTAAGGGGGTTAACTAACCTATAAAGCTATGCTTAGTGACGAATGAGTAAAGAATGATTCTCTTCTCAGCCTGTAATGACAATGAACAGTGTGTTCACATATTAACAGGTTTTCCTGTTTTAACTGGCCGTATTAAGGGTAAAGTAGGAGGATTGTGTTTCCCCCCGGTTCCCTGGGGACTTCTTCATCCTCCTTTCAGACATGTTGTTGCACTACATTGTGTCACTGTGTGGTAGGGATACGATGTAACCCTTAGCTTGATTGCTGAGGTTGTGCTAAAACTGCTGGAGAAACTTTATTTTCCTAAAAGAAAAGATTGTTTGGTCGCTTTCGTGTGTGCTTAGCAAGGCCTGTGGCCGATACAAATCGAGGATTATGTATTCTCTCATTATGAAAAACGGCGTTCCTCTGTAGAGTGTTTTTGCCATTTTTTGTAGGTGATGATGGGTTGTGTGTGTCATGTGACCTACAACTGGGTTGGACTGGCCACAGAAGCACATGTGTAAGTTTGGTACCGGGGCTCTTGGAGAGCCCTCTCTATTCTGTGTTTTTTCCTTAGTAAAAATCAGATAGCAGGTTAGCTCATGCGCTGTGTGAAGCTGTCAGACGCTTCATAGAGCTGACTATGACTGTGTCATACTCTCTTTTTGTCATTACATCGTATCATGGGTGTGGGGTCGTAAAGGGGTGAACTGGTAACCTTTCCTCCCCCTTTTTTCTGTTGGTCAGGGGTAAACCCACCTGTCCTTCAAGGTTCCTGTCACGTTGCGGTTCGGCACGTTACAGGGTGAGGGAGGGGGGAGGGGAGTTTCCTGGTCCCACGGCCTGGAATATTGGGCGTGTGCACCGCAGAAATTCCCCCGCCATAGAGTACGTCACCGTGCGCGTCTCTGTTGGTAGGACTTCCGTGTGCTGTTCAGGTCCATGTGATGGATCTGTTTCGGGGGGTGGTCAGGGCTCCTCCTCACCAAGCTCCTATTTGGGCCTTCTGTGAGTTGGGACTCCTCCTTCCATGTGAGGGAGCCTCCTTCAGAGTACAGAGCCTCCTCCTCAGATTGTCAAGGTGAGTGGACCCTCAAGAAGGAGTCCTACTCTATTGTGTATGTATTCGATTCAATTCGATTATTGAGTGTGTATGGGTTCAGTGCCTCCTCCCCGGAGAGCCCTAAAACCAATTTTTTACATGGCTCAAGGTGCAATATATTCTTTTCAATCTGTACAGCTCGCGTGGGAAGTCTCTCTGGGGATTCCCGTCTCCTTCCTATGGGAGGGTGGTGGGATGTAAAAATGTGAACATTTTTTACCCCCAGCTGTGTAGACTGGGATACATACTGTTGGTGCTTCCTGCTTTTCTATTAAAAAGAGTTGGAGTTAGGAAGTGTCACACCCCTCTTGTCGTTCCCCTGGGCGCCTTGGGGATTCAATGACAGGTCTAAATAGCCTGTTCATTGATGTGGGTGTGTCCCGACGCACGTATAGTGCTAGCTCGGGGTGTTCTGTAAACAGGCGACTGACTGGCACGCCTTGGTTGCTTGAGGTTAAAACGGCGTTTTTATAAAGCAACTGGGATGGAGGTTTTTCCTCTTCCGACGACCAAATCCGACGACCTGGTTTGGTTATCGACGGATTCTCGTTCATATCTGGGGGATGATGACGGAATGGATCTGGGGTGGGCCACCGGGCGCGGTTTTCGACTGAACGTCTGGGTGGCGCCTTCTTTTCATGTTTAACTCTTTCCGTGCCACTCACGAGATTTCTCGTGTTTTTTTATAGGTGGTTGAAAGCCACTCACGAGATTTCTCTGATTTTTAATTTTTTTTTAGCGATCTGAAAAATTATTGCATCACCCGAGCCTACCCTAGTATAGCCGAGCGGCGCCGGCGATCACTGTGGAAAAAAGCGCCCCCTGTCGTCTCCCAGATGACATAAGTGATTTTGGAATGGACTCAATGAAAATTAATGGGGAAAAAAATCCGGTACTCCACATTTTCCAGTCCACTGATCCAGCCGGGGTTACCACAGTTCATTCTGGAACCTCAGATCCCCGCTGATCATGGAGTTCTACAGTATCGTGTTGGATCCATACACGTATCGATTTTTTCGAATGGTGATCAGGAATTGGAATATACCAGTTGGATACCATCTGATGTCAGGTAAGGACTCTATGTTATCAGTGTTAGGATAATCAGAGTACGTTTGATGAAGATATAGGCTGTTTTGTGAAATGTCTTCTTTCGGTTTCACTGTAAAAGTCCGAGAGGAAATCAACGAGGCGATTATCCGTGCGCGGCCGTAATGTGCTTGCGTGCACGTATAATATTGATCATCTAGCGTTTATTTGAAAACGATTCATAAAAAGGCAGACGAATATCAACGTTGTGGAATATTCCACTAAAAGACGATTTTCATAGAATGCTCCAGAATGAGCTGTTTTTTATATCAAAACGGGGGCTTTTCTAACTGCTCTGAAACAGAAACGACGTGATAAATAAACAATCTGCCTTGACAGCACTGACTGGAAAATAGTCTTTGATAATGCGATGGGCAGATTAGACACATAGCCATAATTTAAAACATAGATTAGGCGATATTAACGTTAACATTGGCGCCGATGGTGGCATTCAGCCGGTAAAAAGGAAAACCAGGCGTGGCGCTCAAAGTGTTAAGATCAACACGCATATCTGCCCCTTCTCCTGGAGTAGGCATGTCGGCGTGGTTAGGGCACGGGACTGGTTCTGGTCACGCTGGTCCGGATCAGTTGAACCCGTTGTCCGCCGGGGATGCAGATCTGCTGTTCTGGTACCCTGAGGGACTTGGGCTTTTTTCAGGGGGAAAAATGCCAGGTCGGTCCGGGTGTCACAGGGTTAAGCGCTATGGAGACCCTGGTTGGGTAAATTTTTTACTCAGCACTGTCGTAATGGCTTACGGCCATGCCAACCTGTACACGCTCGATCTCGTCAGATCTCGGCCGCTACACAGGTTGGTCCTGGTTAGTACTTGGTTGGGAGACCGCCTGGGAATACCAAGTATGGTGTGCTTGGGGCTGGTTCTCCATTCTTTTTCGCTCCTCTCTCACGCATGGCGAAGAGGGGCCTGTTGGGGTGGTCTTTTGACCTCCTCTGGTGACCCTGTGCTTCCCGTATCGCCGGGCCCGGTCCGAAGTCATGTTTCGTCGACCCGTAGGCCTGGGTTAACCCTTTTTTGAAAACTGAAACACTTGTACTGCGGTATAGCCGGTGTATACCCGCAGGTGTGTTTTGGAGTTTTTTCTTGAGGGGTTATAGGAACAACCACCGCATTGGGTAACACCAAGGTGGTTGATTCCCTGGTGTGTTGGAGCAGTGTCAACTCCCGGGTTACCCGGTTGAGGGTGCCCCTGCACGTTCATGACATCTGCCAATCGTGTCAGCCTTCTCTGCCTCAACCCCTCTGGGTGTTTTTTTTTTAAATGGAGGCTTGGTCATGCAACAACGCCAGCATACGCCCCTTCCGCCGGGGCGGCTGTGTTCAGCTGTCCCCTCTGGCGCCTGTCTCGTCCGCAGTCTCCAGGCTAGGGTTAACAGCCTGTTGCCTGGTTTTTCCCCGGTGCGCTGCCTGCTTCCGTTGGTTAACCTTTTTTGTGTGCTTACGGCCATGCTGACTACCTGTTCTGCAGGGTCAGTGTGCCAGGCGGTGTACTGTTGGGGGGACAGGGCCCGCTCGGCTGAGGGGCCTTTGTCCGAATACGCTGGCGACGTGGGGGGCGGGGTCACTAAGTGCCCACCTGGTGGGGTCTTGATGCTGGCATCATGGACTTCTCCGGGCCCCCGTTCCAGGGGGTCCAGTCCCTTTGGTGGGTCTGTGTCTTCCTTCGCGCTCCGCTGCTACGGCCTTGCCACAGGGTTGGGTTTGCCCTTGACCCCGTGATTCTGGGGGCAGTAACGAGGTTGTTTCCTCCGTTCGTTCCCGGGTGGCATGCGGGTTGTGCGTGTGTGTAGTCGTGGGGTCAAGCCACGGTCTGCTCACCCTGTGCGTTGAGTTGCTTGAGTGCCTCTTCGCACGGTTGGGTCCGTCGCCCTCCCGTGAAGCCCCCAATAGGGGGGGTGCCCTCCATTAGGGTGGGTCGGGGGGGCTCGGCCCTCCCTGTTCTGATGGTTGTGGGGGGCTTTCAGCGGGGTGTATTTGTCGGCCAATGGCTCTCGCTCGGCCTCCCTTGTGCAGAGAGTGACGCCGATCGAGAGCTATACGATACAGAACGTTAGGTTATGACTATAACCAAGTTCTGTTAGTATAACGACGCTCGGCGTCCGACGCCGCTGCAGCCCTCGATCTCGCCTTGTGGTGAAAGCTTGGGAAGGAGGCGAGTGGGTGGCCCCACCCCTGCTTATATGGGTAAGCTGATAGGGGTGTGGTCAGACAAATATTGGGATTAAAGGTACATTGTGGTCTTTATTCAGTGCGCGTGCACGTGTGCGAGGACAGTGCAGAGAGTGACGCCGAGCGTCGCTATACTAACAGAACTTGGTTATAGTCATAACCTAACGTTTGAACTTGTGTACTCACATTTCTCTTTAGTGGTTAGGTTGCCAGATTACTGTTTTTAAATTCCAGCATAGAGGTATGAGTTGGAAAACACAGCTGTTCCATAGCCTGAAGTCTTATGTAGTACAGGTCAAAATGTTATAAAAAGTCTGTTAAAAAATGTGTACTTGAGAAAGGTTTTAGTAAACCGTGTAGAAAAAAAAGGGAGCAAATCCAAAATGGCTATCCACCTCCATGCGTTCTGAAGATTCAGTCACAACTAATTCAACTTTCACCTACTTACTCTATTCGCACCCCCCCCCCCCCCACACACACACACACACACACATGTGGGGTATTGTTGGAAGCGGACACTCGTTGGCTACAACGCTGCCCAATAATTTTTGCCATCAGCGGTGACTGGTCAGTTCACGAGCGTATACAGTCAGACGTGGTCATTTGACGCGCGGCCGGTATAAAGACGCTCGCCTGACATATCGTCATGTAACTCGAGAACCGAGGCACGGAATTGGTCGGGTGAGGTGGCGTTCGAATGGCGGCGCATTCAAGTTTAAAAAATGCAGCCTGAGCAGGTAGACGCTCGCAAAGTGCGCGCAAATGCGCAATGGGACATATATACGACCCAGTGCACGTTATGAGGATAATATAAGACATAATATAATATAAGACATATATATATATAAACCAAAATACATTTCCAGGAGGACAGGCCCACCCAAGTAATCATTATGGCCAACATAGTATGTTTTTAAAGAGTGTCAAGCGCATCTGCATTCCATTCACTACTAGGTTATGATGTACTATTAATCCATGTACTGCTTAGTTGCTGAGAAAATAATGAAAATATATGCACATTTTCAAAAAGTGTTCCAAATAACACCCACACTCGTCCCCCTCACTTTGAAAAATCTGTTTTTTGTCCCTTTCACTTTTTGCAGTATATAACGTATGCAACTTTTTCTGTGACGTGTGCGTTTGTGCATTGACATGTCGAGAGTATGGAAATCGTTGTGGGTATGATATGAGCTTCACGCGGGTGCGTTCTTCACATGCATGAAAAAAATCTATCGCACACACATATTTCCCATCCTTTAATAATTGTGTGTCCCCCACTTATCAAACTAAAGTTTTGCCCTTGAGTATTAGTAGTAGGAGTAGTAGTAGTATTATTACCTATTCTGTCTGTCCCCCCATGCTGCTATGACACCCAAGGGGATTAATAAAGGAACACTTGACTCGAGATGATGACTTTATTATTTTTTTTGTCATCAAATCTTTTTTATTTTGTTTTTCAAACATGAAACAAAACATCTCACAACACAATAATAAAAATAATACATATTAAAAAGACATCCCAAAACATTAACTTAACACAACAATGACTAGACAATAAATGAGACAGACCATACAGTTAACATCCCAAGCCCTCTCCATCACCACCCACCGCAGCCACGATCCCCAACCCTCGAGGGCCCCGAGTCCGGCACCCCAGAGAGTCAAACCATCATGCCTCTTGAGATGATAACTTTTCTTTAGTGAGAATTGAATATAGCAGAGGAGAAATGGGACACTGTGGAAGAGAGTTAAATAGTGTGTGTGTGAGAGAGATGGTGTGTATGTGTGTAAGAGAGAGATAGTGTGTTTGTGTGTGAGAGATAGAGAGAGAGTGCTAGTGTGTGTGTGTGTGTGTGTGTGTGTGTGAGAGAGATAGTGTGTTTGTGTGTGAGAAAGAGAGAGAGAGACCATGCCTATAGTATGTACATGTGAGGTTAGTTTTCCTCTAATGATTGATTGGTGCTGTCCTTGGTGTTCGTATGGATTGTGCGAAGGATGATGAGGCCTCACGGAACCAATCATAGCAAATCACACGTAGAGCCTTCAGTCCTTTCACTGGCTATTTTTTCTCAGCTCATCATGTTCTAATATCACACTCCTCAGCCTCCTCCCAAGCCTGCCTCCACTCTACCATCAATACCGATCAACCACACTGCTGAAAAAGGTGGGGGGGGGGGGGGGGCAGGATAGAGTGAGAGTGTATTGTTAGAGTTAAACTAATTCAATTGAGTTCAGTTGAAATGAGATTCATCCTAACTTGATGTATTGAGGGTTTTTACCTCCACCAAGGAGCTTATCTTTCCGCCCCAGTTTGTCTCCGTCTGTTTTGTGAACAAGATATCTTGCAAAGTAATAGCTGGATTGCCATCAAATGTTCTGGGAACATTCATGACACATAGAGGAAGAAACCTATTGATTTTATTGACTCCATGACCTTCCCTCTAGCACCACCATCAGGCCAAACATTCCATATTGTCGGCGACCTTCCAGTCACAAGCCTGCTTCTCTAACCATTAGGGTCACCACTGCTACCATGAATAGACTTCCTATTTTTAAATGTTTCTGTATTTACATTTTATTTTATTCAATTGCATTTGCTCTGGTTTATAAGTGTATTTAATGTTCTTACATTTGATCTATTTTCTATATTTATATTCCCAGTTTTAGTACTCAATCATTTATATAGCGCTTTTTTCCAAAGCGCTTTTCAACTAATGCCTCCTCACATTCACCCATTCACTCACACATTCACACTCAGCGGAGGCGACCATGCAAGGTGCCACCCTGTTCATCGAGAGCAGTTAGGGGTTACATGTCTTGCTCAAGGACACTTCGACACGCTGCCAGGAGGGATGGAATCAAACCGGGAACCTTCTGATGATCAGATGATCGTTCTACCTCCTGAGCCACTGTCGAGGCATTTTATTCCAACATCCTATTCATTGATAGCCAGTCTACTGATGTATTACACAGTAATAAATGACCAATAAATCAATTTACAAAATGAGTGCCACAGTTTATAATAGTAATAAGATATGACAATACAACAACAGGCAACCCTCATTCAAACTGCTGTAGTCATGTCTGCACTCTGAATGCTGGAAACTTTATTTAGTAACTGTGATACCACTACACACTATGATACTAACACTACACACTGTGGTGAGGTTTCAAACTCCAAATCTGTGAATAATTATAAATTCCGTCTCACACATGAGAGAAGGCACATGTTCAGTGTATTTCTTTCCGGTAATCAGCCAATCTCATCTCGTCACCTGCTCCTCCGTGACTTTCCCCTCTGCGTTGTGTTTGTTTTCAATACTTCACATTGGCTGTCACACACTGTATCACCCTCATCCGTTTCATAAGAATTCGACACTGGCAACGTGGTGCCTTTCTTGGAAAACTTTGTTTATTCCATAAACAAAGCCTCTGTACCAGATGTAAAACAGTTATTTCTGTCCTTGAAAAGCCTTAGAAGGAACTAAATTCATTATTCTAATGATCTCTCTTCTGTCACCCCGCTCAGTGGTCGTGCGGCCTAGCTGTCCAAAGGCCTTCCCTGTTAGCCGAGGCTAGCGATGCCGTGGCAATTCCCCTCCTCCCCCCCCCGCGAGGGGAGGAGGGATCGTTTCAAAGTCTCTGTCAACGCGTCTGCTCGCATACGCTTCGTGTCTTAGTCTAACTTAACCCGGAAGGAACTCACATCTCATAAAGTCTTTCCCCTAGCAACGGGGCCCGCCCCCTTTTCTCGTTACTAAGTGACATGTTACCATGGCAACGGCTCTTTTGACCCAAATCACTATAGCAACGGTGATGTTGATATTACCGCCATCGTTTACCCAAAACAAAGCGCTGTGGCTATCAGCTGTTGCCTTGGGGCACAGTCCTGTCTCATCTGCTGCTATTAGCCTGTGGCTTCCCAGTCTAACTTGAAAGCGCACACCACTAATACTGTCCTCCTCCTCCTCTAAGATCTATGAGTAGATGCTGTCATCTACAGATATTTACATTATATACACATTGAAAAACAAGGCTACTTCCTTCAC